>NW_027255117.1:0-41558 GCF_042242105.1 Pempheris klunzingeri
GCTGAACAAGAACGCGCGCTTAACCCATATACAAGGATTTTGTTAAGTCCCTTATCAACAGTAGGATAATGGCAGATTGTATGACATGGGAAAGAAAAATTCGAATTTATAACATATTACTAAAGAAATTAAATCTTTTAATGTTGTCGAGTTGACTCTGTAAATATCGACAGCAACGAGCATATATGCGAGAAATTTACGGATCATTATTGGAATCCGTATGTGTAATTGTGGAGCAAAAGTTTATCCTATGAGATTAATAGAAATTCGTGCCGCTGACAAAGTTTTATAAAATATCGATTTATGTCAATAAATATAAAAACGAACTATGTATACTTTAGTCGATAATTAATAATTATTTTAATAGGAAAATATTTGTATTAAAATATTCGGTAATAACTCTCAATTTGTTAATTCGGCGCCCACACTAATAGATTTATGATTGTTAAAGTAAAGAATTTTATTATATATAATCAAATGTGAAATTAGTTGTTATAACTTTTATGGAAAATATGGTGTATTTTATATCTAAACTATAAATTAACCTGTGTTATCTTCCTGTGTATCTACTGATCAATCTTTATATGTATTTATCTTATAAATATTTAATTTATAAACAACTTTTTAATTATTTTTAGTGAATTTTTTTTAGATGCGCAGAAGAAAAATAACCTAAATCTGTATAATATTTTCATCTTCGTGAGAATTATATTTTAGATTAGCGTGGCTTATATTTTCCTGTCTTTAATCTATAGTCTATAGTCGTGCCATTTATTGACATTTTTTATTATCTTTAATTAAAAAAAGTCGTATTTAATTATATACCAGCTATTTATTGTTATTCTTTCAATGCCATAGTCTCTTGGTAGTCACAAAGGAAGTTTATCTATTCTTCTATTTTATTAAATTTTCAGATAAAGTAAATCACTCTACATTATTCTAATTATGTATGCTTCAATTCTATACATTACTAAATTTGTTTATAAACAATTATGTAGCACATGCATGTGCTACATCTCTACCACACTTATTATACACATCTTATGTGTGGAACAACCCCACGTGCATATTTCTCAAACATTTACAAATCTTCGTTCTACAAAAAGTGGCCGCCACTGTGGGCCTATTAAATATCGCATGCTATAAACTGTATCCACTAGCCAACGAGATTTAGTATATGAGAAATATTTATGCTACCATCCGTTCTCAATATGTCGGCGATAATCCATTTATTCCAGTCTTTTAAGAAGTGAAAAATACTGACAATTATGTGTAATATTCAATATGTGGGCGATACATGTAATAAGCTGATATAATGTGAGGTGAATTACACATATTCTTTGTATTCATATATGTAGTATTTTATTCACTTTACAACCAATTCCAATACTTTAAGATGCTACTAGTAACAACTATTAAAGAATTTATGATAAACAAAAACCAATTTATTTTATATCTTTTATTGTCTATAAATAAAAAATCTTATTTGAGCTTTATCAGTGATGGATTGTGCAATCAGTAAATAACTTTACTTTTTGTCACATTATAATTTTGTTTACCTATTGCGTTTCATCGCATTGTCGCACATATTCCTAATTTCATACAAATTAGGAATTAATTCCGCCATTTTTTTAACTTTATTTACATCAGTAGGAGTTTATATAATTTCTATAGACATACAAATGTCAAATATACTAAATAGAATATTTATTTTCTATATTTCGGTTGGATTAGTATTTCTAGTCATGCTCTGTCGGGAAAAAAGCCAAGCGTGTAAAGTAGCTTTATTCTGCGCATGTATATTCTTTAACTTTGTACTTACATGTACTTTATTTGGTAATATTATTTTATAGGTACTAATTAGTATGTAAAGTTAATATTTATAATATAATTTTTTTTTTTCAAATTTTGAATTGTAATAGAAAAGTAATTTGTTGCCACTTTGTCGATAGTAAAGCGTGATGTGATACTGTCGGTTTTATTTATTTTTAATTGATATTTTCGTAGTAGCCTTTTGGTGACCAATATTTTAAGGATCATCACTGCTCATATTAAATCAACTTATCATTCTGTAAATAAGAAATTTCGGTAAATTAATGCAGTAAGGCATTTGTTTACAAACATCACCTTTTTATGAAAGATACGAGCTGTATAATAAAAACATTATTCAAGAATTATCTCTGATTATTATTCATATTTCAAAATAAGAGTAGTGTATTTATATTTCAATATTCTCCCGCCTGCGCCATCATCAATTATCTTCTGATTAAATCGCTATGTTCTTTGTGTTTTTTTAATATTTAATTTTTTATGTACTTTGATTGAAATTTTTTTATCGCTTGCTCATATTTTGCCAATACTTGATTATAAGTAGGTTTTAGTTCGTGGTTGATATACACAAAAATATCTTATAGTCACTACTAAAATCATTTTAGGTAGCTTTAAATGAATTTTTTTAAGTAATTAAAGAAATAAAAAGATTTGATTTTTCTCATATGCATAGAATATTGGTTGGAGCTAAAATCTAGTGGATATTATAAGGATGTGACTTTACTTACAAGTATACAAATGTAATAATTACATTGTATATTTAAATACTTTTATATTGTGTTATCTCAACTAAACTAGGAGAATTTAAAAGGTTAGTACCCAGGCAACTATAGTTTTTAGAATAATACAAGACAGTGATGTCCTTTCTATCTATCTATCTATCTATTTCTCTATCTATCTATTTCTCTATCTTTCTATCTTTTATCTATCAATTTGAAATCTGTAGAAAATACTTTGTTTTGTGATAAATTAGAAATTTTAACTGAAATTTAAATAAAGCTCAATTGGTTAGATAACGTAAACAAATTAATTGGCTTTATTATGCAATACGTGCAGGTTTTTGTACTAAATTTACATAATTTCATATATACCGTAATATAATATTATATAGTTTATCAGTTTAACTAACATATTACAGCTTATACAATAATCTGTATTTCTTAGAAGCTTGACTGAATAATCGATGGAACTATGATTTCAACAAACTGCTTATTACTACATTTTTATAAAGTCAAATTGACATGAATCAAACGACCTAGTAAGGCTATACAAGAAGTATGAAAATGAAATAGCTCCAACATTTTGGGTGGGAGGGAACGTATTAATTTTTTATATTTTATGCTGATTATTAAGTGTCGCTTAAGATGAAAAATACAAAACCTTTCTTTGTTGTATGAATACTTGGAGGGAGTTGAATATGAAAGCCATACACAACTTGTATATTTAAATTATACATAATTTTGATTACGAGGCTAAAAAATGAGCTCAAATTGTGTGCTGCAAATTCAAGAAACCATGCTTAAAGTTAATATCAAAACACTACAATGTGTACTTTATGCCAGTAAATTAATTTACTGGCATAGCATTTGATAACATTTGATAGCACTGGTGAGACATCTTGAATGCAATAGAATATCCAAAGCAACTTTAAAAGATATTTGACCGTAAATCTATGCCAATTTCGTTGAAATTAACTTACTTTTTAATTTAAAATTATTTTTTTTCAGAATCCTGAATTAGCTGTTTAATCTACCTATTGAATTGCACAGTTGACTCGATAATGCTAAATTTATATCTAATTATGTATCAAATTTCATATGATTTTTAGATTATCTATAAACAGACCGATAATATACACATGCCAAGATAAAGCATATCATATGGTAGTTCTATGTGGTTCCCGAAAACATAAATCAACGGCATATATTCACTCATATGTTTCAAAATGAAATTCTAATTGTTTTTTTTGTGGCAACCTTTTTTTTCTTGCTAATTGTTTTATTAAAAAAAATTAGCTTAGTTCTAAATGAAATTGTTGAATAAAGTGCTCTAGTCAATTTTGAATACTACCTAACCGTTTTGTCGAATTTATAATTAACGAAGCACTCTTTTTGGGTTTGAATATACCAAGACTAATGCATTTGCATGCTATATTCTGTGGTATGTCGCCCACTGTTTCCGGTCTATCGTATCCCTTAATCCGAAGTTAATAGGAACACTATGGTAATTGCATGTTTCTATAAAAAAAAATTATAGTACATGCTGGTAGTGGGAGGAATCCTGATTGGAGGGCGAAATCGAGTGCTGACGCACTAGGGTACGATAGTAAATTCCTGCTTCTGTTGAGGTGATTCCCATGGAGCCAACGTCCGAGAAATGGATAGGGTAGGGGTCTTATTATCTCAAAAACGAGGATGTTTATTTTTAGCGGGTCAAACTCCCACAATACCGCAGAATAATGAAGAATAATAAGTCGGAGCTGGTGTGTGATGTCGTGTAGTTGGGATATGATGGAAAAAACTCCGCTGCGGTGCCTACAGCGTTTAATGAAGCAAGTCTGACTAACTTGAACTTCACAGCCCAATAATCTGCGCCAGGGTTTTAACCTCGTAACTAAAAAATAAATTAATACACCCTATATTTTATGATAATAATAAAATTACAAGTTGAAGGTAAACTTTAAGAGTGGCATTACTGTAAAAATTTCAATTCGGTATAGATCAACAAAACGCCTAAATTTTTTTGTACCGAGAGCATATGATACCATATGTATAAACTCCTGTAGCTATATAGGTACACAATCCACTACCCATCAAGAAACTGAAGTCTTAAACTGCGCGAAATCTCACAAAAATAAAAATTTTTGACACGCTTATCAAATAAGGTGGCTACCTCCTATTGCTACTAAGCACTAGGTAGTTAGAGATATATTAACTTCCTCAGAATTATACAAAGCAGAGATATTTATTCTATGTGTATATTTATTCTATGTGTATATTTTAGTATTTTAGTATCTTAGAGCCACCAACATATGCTTTAGTGGTGTGCAAAACACCTAGTATATTTTCTAATAAGCGGACAGATGGCTTAGTGGTATAGACTTCGAACTCATGAGTTCGAAGCCCGGTGCCGCCCACTGTTTCCGGTCTATCGTATCCCTTAATCCGAAGTTAGTGGGAGCACTATGGTAATTGCATGTTTCTATAAAAAATTACAGTACATGCTTGTAGTGGGAGGGCGAAATCGAGTGCTGATGTACTAGGGTACGACAGTGAATTACTGCCTCTGTTGAGGTGATTCCCATAGAGCCAACGTCCAATAGGTGGATAGGGTAGGGGTTTTATTATCTCAAAAACGAGGATGCTAACTTTTAGTGGGTTAAAATCCCACAAAATAATAAAGAATAATGAAGAATAATAAGTCGGAGCTGGTGTGTGATGTCGTGTAGTTGGGATATGATGGAAAAAACTCCGCTGCGGTGCCTACAGCGTTTAATGAAGCAAGTCTGACCAACTTGAACTTCACAGCCCAATAAGCTGCACCAGGGGTTTAACCTCGTAACTAAAAAAAAGTATTTTTCTAAAAAGGAATTTGCGATATACAAATAGCATTGGTACTAAAACTAGCTTGAGAGAATATAGATACTTTACCGTCATCATTATCTCGGTTATTGATGAGCTTATTATGTAATCCTTTAAAATTAAGCGAAACTACTTTGATCACGTTTACTATTAGATCGGCAAACACACATTTTAATGTTTTTACATATAGTTATGATGTACGATGTAAGATTGGCAGCTTTCAGTCATCCTTTCATACAATGAATTCTAAAAATTCTTATTTTAAATGAATGTTTGAACATGCACTAAGTATTAGATGAGCTTAGTGAATTAAAAATGATATAATAGCATATCTTATATAATTTTTAATGAAAAAAACTATATTTCCTTTAACATTAGAGCCCATTTTAAACACATAACATACCATTAAGTAAAACATTTAAAACCTTCTGCCTAATACTACGTTACAGAAGCACCGGTTGCATAATTTTCTGACAAGTGACTAATATATGCCATGTAATTATGCTTCATATATCAATAACTTACTATATTTTAATGCGTTACAGCTATCATCAGTATGTGTACTTTGTCAACATTAAGTCTCAGTTTTATATTATGTACAATTGATTGGATACTTGGTACTAAGAAAACAACCCTATTAAAGTCAATTATATCTAGCACCAGAGTATTGATATTAGGGGGATTTTGTTGCTCTGTAAAAATAAAAAACAATGTTTCTAGAGTGAGTAGTATATAACTTACTTTTCCCCTTTAGGCTATATGGACTACAAAATATAAATATTCTTTATGTATTTTGACTACAACCGAATTAAAAATTAAGCACAAAACTTTTCTGATACTATCAAATTTTGTATCGTATTAATAGCGTTGTAATAATTTGGTGACTTTTAATCCAGCGAAATGTTTTAGATTATATTGATTATAGTTTTTTCTCCAATTGGAAGAATTTAATACGTGAGACGCCAGTAAGCTTCTTACAATTTTTTGTACGATCAAAAATATACAATGTTTTTTTGTTAGATTATAATAATCTAACAAAAAAGTTAGCAAGAACTATATTCTCTAGCTGGACTTAGCGAGGCTATGTATTTGTCTACCAAACTTAAAAGTTTTTTAATTTCTAAAAAAATACAGTAAATAGACAAGAAAAAAATATCTTACATTCGTTGACTAAATTCAGATTATTATTGGTTTTCACCAGCCACTCATAAACAAACTGTTGAATGACTACCGTTTTATGATATATTTTTAATTTAGACAGACTTAAATTGATACTGAAGAGATGACGGAATATATATTTTCGAATCATTCATTTTGATATGTACCTTGGTGTGTTAATTGGTGTTTGAGAACTAATTAGAAAAGACTGCCCAATCTCTAAAAGATGTGGTTATGATTTCGCTGTCCAAGCAAACAAAAGTAACCCTAAAAAAGAAAAAAATTTGTGTATAAGGAAAGATATAACAGAGAAATAGCTTTTTCTATAATTTTACAAAAATTAATATTGTCCTTTTGAGAAAAGAAGGTGATACTTTTGCGTACAAATTTCTTTTACGAATTCATTCTCATCGAAAGCAGCTCAAATTACTACCAACAAAGTTCATTAAATTATAAAAAATAGACAAAGAGACTTTTATTTATACTGTTGATGTCAACGTTTTCTTTAAATATCGTGATGAAAACGTATCAAATCTACATATAAGAATCAAGGTATTCAATATTGTAAAAGCTCATAATCAACAACTAATAATAAAACGTAAAAAAGTAAGTTATTTTATTAACAAATAAAATAAAAGTTATTTTATTAACAAATAAAATATAAGTCATTTTATTAACAAATAAAAATTTACCATTTCGGCACCTTGATTCGGATTCTAACTTTAATATAAAAATAAGAATATTTTTTATTACGACAACCTTGTAATTAATGCGAAAAAGAGTGATTATATCAGTCCATCCAAAATTTCTTTATAATTCCAATCGGAATAAGAAAAGCAGGATGCTTGTTTCTCTGCGGAATATTTTCGTATGTAAATTTTAACATCGTTTAAAGCTATATATCTATAGTAATAAAACTTTGTAATTACTATCAGTGTTTTTAAACGAACATTCTATAGCGCCTAATGAGTATTAAAAGTAGAAAAAATAGGATTTATTCAAGCAGGCAACAAAATAGATACTGTAAGTATATATAAATTGTCTTCGTTCATCCTCGCGGATATTCGTAATTGTTCAATACAAATACGAATATCGTTGGATTACGGTAGGTTTTCCTATCATCCAAAGAATTCTATAAATTTTTTAATTTTTTCAAAAATTTTTTAGTTCTACAGCGCATTTTAATGGTATATTGCGCGTGGAATTTATAGCATTTGAGTTGGAAATGCAGTTGGTATTGACTAACTAATATTCTCGAAAATTATACCTTAAAATTTTATATCAAAAATTAATAATAAGAATATTAAGTAACCTATAAAAATCATTTTATTTTTTCATTACTATTTATTGAAGGATTGACTACTATGTTCAATCTCACTACTACAACTGGCCAACAGCGATTGATCAGTATATAATATTAATTTTGGTTTTTAAGTCACGAAATTTATTAGCTCAACAATTTCGGTTATTTCTCAGTAAATTACGTACGAATAAAATACTGATGGCTTTTTAATATAAAGTAAATTAATTTACATTTTTATTTTAGCCATGACGAAATAAGTAATTTCGAAATATTTTTTATAATATAGTGGCCTTAAAATTTATTAGCCCTACACTTTTGTAGCGTTGCGTTTAGCGAAACATAGACGGGATTTACTTAAGAAAAAAAAGTCAAATTTTTTACAATAATATTAGCATAATTTACTGGTATTGTTTTTAAATCAATGATATAATCTTATAAAAGAACGACTGCGATATTTTATATAATTCCCGCATAAATTCATGAATTTTTCTGGGAAGCATGACACTTCAGCCCGCCTATATCATTTTATTTTATCTTATGTTTGCATTTTGTCAAAAATATGCCTTATTGTGTTTAAGGACATTAGTTAGCTGGTCTATAAAATGATCACTATTAATTAAAGTTTGATGGCTATCGAAGGAAATTCCTGACACATTTTATTATTATTATTAATATTATTAGTGTTAGTCAACAATCTGTAAAGATTCTTACCAGCGATTTTATCCATCTTTTTATTATACTTAGTAGTCCTCATGAAGCTTGATCATTGACAATTAATCAATTTAAATTCATTAGTTATTATACCAGACAAAAATCAATCCATATTTGCCAGTTCATCCCACATTTACTTGTATATTTTCACATTACATTTGTCACTTTCTACATTCTATGATTTATTACTAATTCTAAAGTCAATTAAATCTCAAATAATTGTACAATGTTCGAACAACTTTATAGTGATAGGACATTACATTTTTTTTCAACATTAATTCACATAACATGAAAGATACTTATGGCCTAGGTAAATATGTATATTATTTTTTAATAGAAATAGCCTCATTATATTAATAAATATACATTAAAGTCCCTAATTTGTTTAGTATGGCTATAATTAAATGCAAGATTAAGTTTTAAATTTTATAATATTAAGAAATCTCTTAAAGATTATTTACCAATTTTTCCAGACTTTAGTCCCAAATTCCAGAGTGCAGCTAAATAATTAAGACAATAAATATTTTAAAATTAAACTTTTAATTATAAAATATCTTAACTTATATTAGTTGAGCATACTGTTTTGTAAAAATTTTCTCAAATTCTTTTTAATTATTAGATAATCTAAATACTATTGATGACGTAGTGGAACTGATAAAAAACTCTTTTCAGCTTCTATATATTTATTATAAAGGAATTGGTATATGTATATTACTTTTGACTCTTAGAGGCACGTTTATAGATAATGAGCCCCATTTATAATTATTTATCAGCACTTTTAGCACAAAGTTATTTAATTATACAAACATTTATACCTATTTATAAGTCATAATTTCATTGTTTTATTTCAGTATTACCTAAACTATAGTTAAATTTAAAATAAGAATTTTCTTATATCTCTGAATGTTAATTTTTTTACGCAAGTTAAGTTCTAAGCCTAATTTATTTTTAACTATTATTTATAAATGATTTAATTATTCTTTATAGTTTTTAATCAATGTTATATCTATAAAAGTTAATTTATATTGTACAAATAGATAAACTTTTTTTGCATACAAATCTACAAACAAAACAACAGCCCACCTTAAAAATATTAGAATTTTGCTACATTTTCTTGATAAAATTATTCTGTAGCTCAATTTTTAATCAAAATTTGGAGTCAAATTAAAGATTTATGCACTATTGCAAAGTACTGATAACTGATAACTGATAAGGGATTTTAACATCAATCATAGTGCGAATTGGTTTTTTTAAATTTAGTTATTTTTGAGCTTGATGAATGTTCCATAATTATTAGTTTATATTGATGAAAAATTTGTTTGGTATAATTTATCTATAAATACGTAGTGTACACGCAATTACTGCAATTCACTTTGATTCTACTTCAAGTATTTTTAAGAAGTATGATCGAAAACTATATCTCGTAACTAACGATAATAAAAAATAGTGATATATTTAACTTTTAAAACCCAAATGAATAGAATCTCTGCGTATTGCAGTTGGTCTACATCAAAGTTTTATAACCAGCTAAAATTACTAATTTTAAACTCATCAAAAATTACTTATTTCAGAATAAATAGGTAGACCGGCATCTAGTAACGCAATAGAGCAACTCTAATTCGTGTAAGGTTATAATATATTTCTGCCAAAATTTAAATACTGTAGTATTTAAATGGAATAGATATCTATATTTTAAAATAATTTTTTATTACATATCATACAACCAAATATGTTTTCTTATCACGAATTAAATTTTATGGGTTTAAGTAAAGCATTATGGAAATAAGTATAAGGTAAATAGCTTTTATATACGACTTTATTCGCTCAATATCGGTAATAATTGTTTTTACCAATAAATATAATTATCTATTTTACTCTGTAGTATTTTACTCTGTAGTAACCAAAATATCAATAACATACTTTTCTAAAATTTGCTTGAACCAAATTGTTTCAAAACTAAATGAAATATCCTCAAAATAATATTATAACGATCTCGCCGCAAGTCGGCTGCCGCTAATTACACCTCCCACACTAAAAAAGCGGTAACATTAATCCAGTGATTATTACCTTTATTTTGAACCTTTTGTCATTGCTATTCCATTCTCTTTTCTTCAGTGTGAAGCTACAATAGCTTAATCACTATTTAACTTATTTTTGACTATAATATATATATATTTATTTATTTATTTAATAAGGTAGTTTTATCATTTACAGTTAGATTCTATTCTCTTTTTAAAACAATAGATAGATGCATACTCAAATACAATCTCCCACTTAGTTGACATATTACATGAACTATTTGAGTATATATTTTGTGCCGAGAAAAATTTATTATAATTATTTTTCTTCAATATTTTAAGATTGTAGAAAAAAGCTTAAATGCCGAATAATAATGTTTACTAATGTGGCCTACCCTAATAATGCTGACTTTTAATGATATATCATAGATAACCAAATCTATTAAAAAATGTATGATGTTATCTAATGTTTTAAAAAAAATTATTTAAAATTGTTAATTTAGAATTTACGATGTTAGTTCCTTAGTATCCCAATTTCCCAAATAGAAAGCGATAGTTTTAACATTAAAGAAGCATTCATAACACATATTTCTAGCTAAGAATTTCATAAACAAGTTACAAACGATATATTTATATTTTTCGTAGTCACTCGAAACTAATTGGCTACTTAAAGATATAAAATCAGCCAATCATCGAGCTTATCATGAGATATGCAGTAATTTGGTACATAAACATCTGAATTTTTTGTATTATAAAAATATTGAGTACTGTTTCATAATAATTATTGTAAACTTAGTTTATATTTTTTTAAAATCGAAAAAAAAATTGAGATGAAATGAACTTTTTAGCAAACAATTAATCGTAATTTTCAAATATACAAATATTATTTATATTATTTATATGAAACAAAGTTTAATCTAATATAAATTTTTACTTTTACTTTGAAGGCTAAAACAACTTGTAAAATATATTAAATTTTCTATCTAAAACAGACGTCATGATCGTAGGTCAAATACACGCTGTGCACATGCGTCGACATTAATATTAAAAGGAATCATCGTGATTTATGTGAAGTCAATGAAATAAATTGTGAAATAAAATGAAATCTAGATAGAAAATTTGTTTTCACGATAAAAGAAATAAAGCTAGTGAAATTTTAAATCATCAAGAAAAAAATTATATTTTAATAATAATTATTAAAATACTAACAACTCAATATTTTATTCAGATTAAGCGATAATTTTTATATTTTTAAAAATTATTAAAATTAGATAATTTAACGAAATTTAAAGCATCTTAAAATAACTAACACTTATTTGTTGATATCTGATATGAATCAAGTGAATAATAAAATAATATTTTTACGAAAATAGTCGATTATTAATCTTAAAAAATGGTTTCTATTAAATTTTTTGTGTAATCTAATTTAGATTTTATGTTATATATAAAATTAGGAATATTAATAAGTTGTAAAAACGCTCTAAGCTAAAAAATGTTACAAAACTATTTGAAAATAATTCAATAAAATTATTTTCTTACCATCAATTATGAATCACCAAAATTAATAAACTCCGAAATAAATAATGATTTACTGTTTTCGCAAAATTTTTAATATAAAAATTTTTAGAAATTTAAATGATTATTAAATATAAAAGAGATAACTAAAAATATAATAAAAATTTCGACGAAACAAACTCCAAATTCGTAATAACTTAGTAATAAGTAAGTTATTACGAGCTGAAATTAGTTATAAGAAAGTTGTGTTATTTGCTTTCATAAATATGCCTGTATATAGTTATTTTGTAATGGCATACTATATGGCTCCAAAAAATCGCATGTTAAATGCACGTATTTTTCTCCGTTTTCTCTACAATATTTTTTACGCATTAAATTAATATGGTGTATTATAAAATTATTATAAATTATGTATATTAAATTTTCATCAATAGTGATACATCGGTAATTATCGACAACGCCATAATCCCTTATTTTTAACTTTATTTTGTTACATTTCTTTATTAGAGATAATTTATTTGTTTTGCCAGTTTATAAATTTTTTACCACTCTAAATTTAAAAAAGTGATCTAAAAGCCTTTAACTAATATTTGCTCCGATTCTTTCAGGCAGCAACGGAGTTTGAAAGAACAAGAGGTGTTGATTATTTTTTTATGCTTGTAAATGATAATGAAAAACTTTTAAAAGTTTATTAAAAAAATATCTTGGATCTTCTCAAAAGAGTACCTTCACAGTTTTCTAAGTGTAGATAAGTTCAGTACTTTAAAATTAACAAAAAGAACCTGTCACTTGCAGAGACAAATAACCTCACAGAATGCATATGATTGGAATGACACAGATCATCAAAACACATGTTTGAAAAAAGTTTTTACTATAAGTAAAGAGTGTTTATAAAAATCAATTAAGCACTTCATGCAGAACTAAGATGGCGCCTATAGAAGGAACGATTCTTTACAATAACAGTGATAACCCACGACCCTCAAAAAAACCTAACGTTGAACAAGATAATAAACGTAATGTGTTATTAGCCAATGAATGCTACATTATTAAAAATTGTGTCAATTTCGAGCATCACAAAAAAACTGGTGTATATTGAAAAAAAATAAGAGGAGTCATAATTAGTACATTCCCCAAGAGAAAGAAATTCGGCGGCCTAGGCTAGGATACACAATAGATATTGATGAGAACTGACTACTATTATAGAATAGAATATAATATAATATGAGTAAGTATCTCTAGGGTGACGAGGTGAAAGACCTCCTACTATAAAGAATTCCTTCCCACAGCAAATGTTTTTTTTTAGTTACGAGGTTAAACCCCTGTCGTAGCTTATTGGGCTGTGAAGTTCAAGTTGGTCAGACTTGCTTCATTAAACGCTGTAGGCACCGCAGCGGAGTTTTTCCCATCATATCCCAACTACACGACATCACACACCAGCTCCGACTTATTATTCTTCATTATTCTGCGGTAGTGTGGGCGTTTAACCAACTAAAAATAAGCATCCTCGTTTTTGAGATAATAAGACCCCTACCCTATCCATTTCTCGGACGTTGGCTCCATGGGAATCACCTCAACAGAGGCAGGAATTTACTATCGTACCCTAGTGCATCAGCACTCGATTTCGCCCTCCCACCACCAGCATATACTATAATTTTTTTATGGAAACATGCAATTACCATAGTGTTCCTACTAACTTCGGATTAAGGGATACGATAGACCGGAAACAGTGGGCGGCACCGGGATTCGAACTCATGAGTTCGAAGCCTATAACACTAAGCCATCTGTCCGCTACGCAGCAAATGTTAATCCTGTGATGAGCGATGGTAAGTGACTTATAGTTTTCAATGAAAATTTTGTTTATTTTTAGAAATATGAAGCGGAAGTTATTACGAACCGAGTCTCGATAACGGTTCTAATAATGAAATAATCAATGGTATATGTATAGTATTTTAAATTTCTATCTAGATGATGGTAATAGCAACGAACAAAGGGAGCGGGATGGAAACTGAGTAGATGAGTCATGCACTTTTCGAATTTTTCTGTGTAAAATAAACAATGATGAGACTCGAAAAATGAGCGAGGTTCGCTATTTTCATTTTCACATGGACAAAATTAAGCTGAGAGATCCTAATTCCGATAATTTTAAATGAAGTCATTTCTGGCTCAATAATATGTAGTAATGACTGGACTGCGCTTATATAATAATCGGCGGACAAAAAGGCTTAGTTCGATGTATCTCGTGGCCATAGGCTCGAGACCAAGTAATACCCTCTGTTTTCGTTATTTTGTATCTATTAATCTGAGGTTAGTAGAAACACTATAATAGCTGCATGTTTCTATAAAAAATTATAGCCCATGCTTATAAATGGGATGGTTAAATCGAGTGCTAATGAACTAGGGTACGATAGTGTTATATCCTGTAGTTTACGCTGAAGAAATTGGAACTGAATGACAATTTCTTCAAAAACGAAAAAATAAAGTACATTGCAATAATGTTACCGCTTTGCGGTGAGATCATTATAAACATTAGTATTTTGGTGATATTTCTTTTGATAAGAAGTTTTAAAACAATTTGGTTGTAGCAAACTTTAGAAAAGTATGTTATTGATAATTTGGTTGTGACGGAGTCAAAAAGATCATTTTCTTTATGAGTAAAAATAATTATTAAGCGAATAAAGCCGTATATTATAGATAGTAAATTCCTGCTTCTGTAAAGGTGATTCCCATGGAGCCTATGTCCAATAGATGGATAGGGTAGAGGTGGTGGTCACACCAAAACGAGAATGTTTAATGGTTTAAACTCCCACACTACCGCAGAACAATAAGTCAACAATAAGTCGGAGCTGGAATGTGGCATCGTGTAGGTGGATTATGACGGAAAACTCCGCTGCGGTGCCTACAGCGTTAAATGAAGCCAATTTGACTAACTTGAACATCACAGCCTAATAAGTGGCGCCAGAGGTTTGTCTTGGTAACTAAAAAAAGAAAATTATTAGAATTAGGATTCTATCATCATGTTATGAAATATTTATTGGCACATGTGGAAAAAAGCACACTCTAACACGATCGAATATTGCTCAGTATACTTTGAAATAAGACTTCTTAGGCTGATAAAGTGAATTCGCCATTAATATATGCATGAAATATCGGTCATCAATGAATGATAAAATCATCCTGTTTAACAATCTTTATGTGAACTAATTATATTTTATCTACAGTTATTTTAAACGTTGTTTTTCTTGCGTGTATTGAATGTTGATCATTCATTTATCCAAAATGAATGATAGTTTGAAAAATATATCCATTAAACAGAATTAATCCATAATGAAGTACAGTACTTCGTATATTTTTGTAACGTCTTGCACATTCTGAAGACATGAAACATAACATATTGACATTAAGAGGTTAAGCATTATTAATATAAAGAATATAATTCATGTTGAGGATGGTATAAGGATAATTTTTTTTTATAAAATTGAATTCTTAAATAACGTAATTGAAAAAAAATTAATATTATCATGACTTAATATACTTTTTCGGTATTGGTAAAACAGAATTATTGTGAAAGTGGGGGCGAAGAATATAACCATCTAATCACTTTAATAACCTCCTAACTAACAGATAACAGATAACAGATAGTGTAAAAATTATTTATTTAGAATTTAGTATTACACAAAACAACTATAAATGTCGTAAACCATAAGTAATAATAATATTTAAAAAATATTATACAATTTTAGTAGACCCCACAGTCACGTATATAATATATAATATTAGATGTAAACAGAGGGTTCTAAAGTAAAAAAGACTAATTTCAGTAAAGTTTTTGAAGCATTTTTTAATTATTTAAAATAATATATTAATCTAATTATATATAATAATGATAGTTTAAAAGAATAAAAAATACGAAAAAGGTGAAAAATAAATTAGGCTATTCAAATATGTTTTACTATTTTCATATTAAAAATAAGTTTCGATTGATGAAAAAATGATTAAAATAAAAAATCATAAAATTACATATTAATAACAAATCACATAATCTTAATACAACGTAAAATGCATTTAATATTACTAACATGGATTAACGCAAAAAATATTTTAAATACGACTTTCAATTTAAATAATGAGATATAATAATTTAATTTACAAAAATTAGAAATTTATAATAAAAAAATATACAATACATTCAAGTTTAGACGAAGGGATTATAACGTAGTCGATAATTACCGATGTAGTAATATTGATGAAAATTGAATACGCGTAATTTATAATAATTTTATAACGCTGTATATTAATTTTTTACGTAAAAAATTATCGTAGAGAAATTGAAGAAAATAATTGGCATTCAATATGTGAATTTTCGGAGCCACACAGTATACCATTATCACTTATTTTGTAAAAAAATTTGGTGGATAATTTTTTACCTAAAATAGTATCAGTAATACGAATTAAGTCAGCTATCTAGATACCATTATCAAAAAAAATACAAATAACAATATAAACAATTTTAAACATGGCGGGAAACCTGCTATTTAGTTAACGCGACACGTACAAAAATGTACTATTTGCCATGCGCAATTAAAAAAATTATACTTGTATTATTTTTATTTAGGATGCAATGAGATTCATGCTTATAAAATTTTTATCTCACCTGTACTAAATATCTAAATAATTATTACGTGAGAAAAAAAATTTACATCGTTTTGCTAAAGTATGAAATGATGTGCACGCATCACATGGATATAAACAAGTGGATGTCGCAACCAAAAAAAAAATCGAATACGATAAAAATATGGGGAAATGAAACAACAATGAATATAAATGAGATGGTTTTAGCTAACATAACAAGCAGTATATATTATAGAATTGATTTGCATAAATTTAAAACACATTACGAACTAATTGATGAAATATACTATAAAGTACTCAAGTAATTGTTGCTGTGTATTTTTATTTGATAAAGGTTGATCATTTGGAACCATGGGAAAAAGGTTCAAGAAGAGTTGGTACTTCACAGAGACAAGTTGGTGGAGTTAGTTTTTTTAATTTTAAAATGGATTGTTATAATTTACGACTTTTTAAAAAGTACTTATCTTTATGTTTTAGGTAAGAGGTGTTGGAGCTGGAGGTCTTGCATCAACTGCATTTTGTATACTCTACAAATTATTTTCTATTCGATTAACTAGAAATCAGCTTAATCAAATGATAAATCATGTCGATTCATGCTTCATACGTGGTATTGGTTTTCTTTATATAAGGTGATACAAAAAATAGATTTACATTATTCAAGTGGTGGTCATGTAATACAGAATTTATTTTAAAGTGGACCAAATTTTATCATCAATCACGTCATAACTACTAATATGTACTATTGATTTATAGTTTTTTTATATATTACTAGATAAGAAACCACTTTATTGTCATTGTGTTGACCTTTTTCTAACTTACAATTTTAATTTAGGTATTGTACTTCACCTAGTGAATTTTGGGATTGGTTTGAACCTTATTTAGATGACGATGAAGTATAGTTAGAATTATAATATTAATAATTTGGTTCTAATTAATTTTTAGCCAATTGATCCTAAAGCCGGAACTGGACGTCCAATGACAATTGGAACAATGGTTCGATATTTGATTACACAAATTGATTGGTTTAATACACTCTTTCCACGTATACCAGTACCAATTCAAAATGAACTAAAGGATAAACTGTCAGATTATGATAAAAAAAAGTTTGTCATTTTATTCTATTTTTATAGATCATGAATATATAATGTTCTAAAATTAGGCACGACAATCGAATTAAAGATTCTCGTAGAGAACAATTATATGATAAAGATGAAAAAAGAAGTCCATATAACCGACGCAGAGGGTCTTCTGACTTGGATGATAATTATCGACGAAAAAGATCATATGATAAAGATGACTATGATAATGGTTATAGGAGTAAAAAATTACACGACCGACATTATGATGATGATCATAATTCTAGAAGTTATCGTCGTCGTGATCGTCATAAATCAAGATCAAGCTCGTATGATCGACCCAGTCGTTCACGCAAACTCTAGATCTGTGTCAGTGATATAAATTTATAATTACCTAGTAATTCTATGTATCATACGAAGTACTGTTTCACTCAAACAATAAAATGAACACTTAAAATTCTAGCTTACTGTTTTTATATGCTATTTTATTATTTGTGTTTTATTTTGTTATATTTTGTTATTTCTTAACTAGACAAGAGTTTGAGTCAAGATATGTAAGGCTGTATCAAAGCCAATAAAGAAATGATTAAAATAAGATATTACATATTTATAATGTTCCTACATTATAAATTTATACGCGCGTTTTTATGAATATGTCCAAGCAAATGACCAAGAGGAAAATTATTAATTTTTTAGCATTCTAATTCATTCCATTCCTAACATACAACACTAACTGTATTGTTTCTTTACCATATGAATACTTGATTTTAAAAATTTATCAGTTAACTATAAGTATTGATTGAAATCATTAAACATAAGCGGTGTATAATATACGTCTATAATTTCTATTTAGTCAAGTAAATCATCCTTTTAAGACATATAATGTTTCAAATTTTAATTTTTTTATGGCTTTCCAAGAAATAATCTACTGCTTGGTTAAATATTTTAAAGGATGCAATTGAATAGAGCCACTCTTTTATCAAATTAAGAAAAGGCGGTGTTAGTATAAATAAAATGGTAACTTTATGTAAATGTAATATTTATCTTAGGAGTAGGCAACAGAAACCCCTTGCTACGCTCTCCAGAGTTAGGTTAGTCCTTCCGAAATGGTATATATATCACTAAATATTAATACGGAATAGTTTACAGTGACTATTTTAGGAACTTAACTTATTTGATATCTGCAAGTCTTGCTGTACAAATGTGAACCAAATAGCAAATAGACCACCTGTTTTTTATCATTTACCAAGTAATGCAGAAGGTTCAAAAAATCACGGGATCATCAGAAATTAGGTTTGGGATGTTAACTGCATTGTGTTAAGACAAGGAGGGCAAACACCCACCCGCAGTCAAAAATAAAAAATAAAAATAAAAAATAAAAATAACAGTAAATGATATAGCCAAATATATAACTAAGTCGAATTAACCAGCAGTTTACTTGTAATTCATAAGAAATGAATCACTACATGTATCATTGTTTATTTTCATCATAAATTAAAATTTATTTTTACATTTTTTTTGTCAAGTCATTGAGCAAGATAGAACACGTCTAAGAAGAAACTGAACTAATTCTCAACACGTTTTAAACCTGCTCACTCTCAGTCATGCGCTGACGGCAGCTGCCATGCGTCACTTCCTTCATCGTCCGAAGTACCAGTCTATCTTGAAATCTAAAGCTTGGAATTATTGCCTCACAAAGTGCCTTATAATGAATTTTTTAAAGCAGTGTATAAGGTGAAAGTTTGAAAATGAATTGTATTCACCAAAGATCGAACAGAAAGATATTTCTTGACAGATGTTGGAGTTATGCTATGCGCTTGAGTTGCCATGACAACATTGTTGTGTTCAAGGAATATAATTTATAATGTCACTTTATATAAAACACACTAACTTTTGATACAATTTATCAAATGAGAAACTGAAAAAGGAATCATTGGATTTGACAAAGAGCTTAAATAAGAAACAAATAGTGTTTACAAAAACGTCGGCGTTACAAAAGAACCTGCTAAAAGTAAGTTTTGTATTAGCTATCGAAATTGCAAGGCGTACCAATTACTTGGCAGACGCAGAATTTATTAAGGGTTGGAATGTTGATTTTGTTACTGTTGTGTGCCCTGAGTTGAAGTAAAAATTAGAGCCCATACCTTTGCCATGAATAGCTGTTGTTCGTCACATTGATGAAATTGCATCGGATTTCAAAAGCAGTCGTTAACAATTGGTGCTAATTTTCAGTCGTATTCTCTTGTTTCAGGTGAGAGTAATGATTCAGTAAACTGCCCAGTTACTTATTTACATCTGAGGAATGGAAGAAAAATTTAAAGTTACAGAGTCATTGTTATCAATGATGTCTAAAGAATCTGCCACAGAAAAAGATTTGTAAAAGTGTTGCCAATAGCTTACTTAGGTCTCAATTAAGTTTGAAGAATTTGGAAAGTATCACACCTGATGGTGTCCGTTCTTTCACTATTAAAAATATTCTGACTCATAAAGCTGTTGAATGATAAAATCATACACGATTTCCCACGTACATAGCACTTTTTTCACAACGCGCACTAAGAAAACCTCTGCAAGTCAGCGTTAAAATTAAATAACATTAAATTTTAGTGATGCGAGTAGTAAATTTAATAAGAATAAAGTATGAAGCAAATGCATTTCCAAAGCTTATGGATAATATTGAGACAGATTTTTATTGTTCGTAGACATGGAAGGAATACCTGGTGACTTTTAAAAAATGACAAGTGATTAATAGATTTATAATTTAGCATTTTCAATAGACATAATGCAAACACTTTTATGAACTAAGGAAGAAATTACAATGTAAGAGTCTGTTTGCTCACGATCTATACGCGGAGGCGAAAACCTTCCACTTTAAGTTTATATAATTTTCTAAGTAGCTGAATGAACACAACTTAACACACATATTATTTTTTGATGTGATAAAAAGTTTATATATTAAGTTATACAAGCTTTTTCAGACATATACAGTTCTCAACTGCATACGTTATATGATGAATTTAACAGACGATTCGCTGACTTAAAGAGTACAGAAGATCAATTTATACTTTAAGTAGTAATTAATAACAATTACTTTATTTAATGATTTATTTTATTTAAAAATATTTGTGGCCCTTTATAATCATAAAATTCTAAATGTAGCCCTTTCATCATTAACTTGGCACACAATTGATCTAGAAATATAGAAGAGCTTTCGATTTATTATAAATTCCACACCAAATCGGTCAGCATAATAAATTAATATTTTACAAATAGAATTCTTGATATATCAGTAAAGTCTAAAAATATAACAAAATATTCACTATAACATATATTTTCAAAAAAACTTAAATTTATAAACGAGAGAATTAAAATTTCGTAACTTTAACAATCTACTGTTTTTAAAAAAATTGCCTATAAGTAACTTATATATTTCTGACGAATGTTAGAAATAACTGTTTGGGATTTTAAATAAAAAAAATTTATTAAAGTTAACTATATTGACTCAGACTAATAGTGAATTTATATTTTATGTTGGTTCATAATTGAATCAACAAAAACTTCATATATAATTCTTCCATCATTGTTCACATCTGCTTCGGCTATCATCTCTGAAGCTTCAGAATCTGAAAGTTTATTACCAACTGTAGTAAGTGCATGTCTCAAGTCAGATGCATTGATAACACCAGAACCATTTTTGTCAAAAATTCTAAATGCTTGCTTGATGTTTTCTGATACTGAACTAAGATCCTTTTTAAGCATTCCAAGAACACTATGCATATCTTCTATAGTAAAAAGATCTGTTTCTAAATTGAAATAAAATATCATGTATTTATTTTTTCTAGCAACTGTAGAAAATATATTAATCAGCTCACCATTTTTCCCAATTTCTTGTAGGACAGATTTAAACTCTTCATCGGAAAATACTTTTTCTACGGCTCTACAAGCTTTATCAAGCTCTTTGTGTGTTAGTTTACCATCACAATTTGAATCAAAGTATGAAAATGCATTTCCTACTTTATCGTCATAATCTGTTTTCATTATCGTTTAAACTTCGTAAATTAACACTAAAAAAAGTAAATGTAACTAAAACTACAAACAATAAGCTTAGGTAATACAAATTTGCGAGGAGGACGAAACACTTTAGAATTCTCTATTCGTCTAATGACTCGTTACCAATCGTGTACCTATTCGTTTACAACTATATTACTATTTATGCATAATAAAATTAAATACAAAAGTATTTATTTTGTGACGAAAATTTTCTTATCACAGTGTGATGTACTTTTAAAAACTATTTTATTCTTAAATCTGTATTTAATTGTGTATAATCTCTATTTAGTTGTTGTAATGATCAATGATCAATTACCAATTAAATAGATATTATATAATATTTTTAAATAGTTGGTATTCTTTAAAAAATATCTTAGATATACAGATTAAGCGTTTATATTTCTATAACTATTATTCCAATCGCAAGATAATAAAAATAATGTAATCAATCTAGTAATATTATCCGATTAGGGTGTTATAACACAGATTTTAATGCATCCGCTCAGATTCGGGATTATGACGATTTCTTATGCTACATATTATTTCTTTTGCGATATCTTCTTAATTATTATACTTTTATGGTAAAATATAATAATAATTATAATCAATTACAAATTTTGAGATTTTTTGAGTGCATTTACATCTTACAGTAGATTAAGGTCACTACTTAATTAGTTAAAATTAAATTAAATAAATTTTCTGATTTATTTAATTATTGAAATTCATAGCGCAAATTAATTTTAAATTTTTACCGAACTGCTCGCACATTTTTCAGACTGCGCATGACTGGTATACTTTAACTTTCTTTTTGTAAATTTTTTGGAATGTAGTATAAAGTCAAAATTTTTCGTTTGATATATTTAATATAATAGAGAATTTATATGATATAAGTTTGTTTAATTTTGATTAATTAGTGTAAACTAATTCATGCGGCGCACGGAGAAATTCATCCCAAAAATTATTGTGATGCTTCCTTCGCTTTTGAAATTCTGAAAAAAATCGTCAAGTATATTTTCTGGAATATATCAAATTTTATTAAGTGAATTTATGCGGTTTTGTATTTCAAGGCATTTTATGTCTCTTATTTATTACTGTTTCTGGCTTTATAGATTCCTGGGAATGGTAAACCGTCAAATGAGTATATAAGTTCTAGAGATTGTGGTGTGAACTAAAACAATCCATATTATATATATCTACCATGGGTAGTTGTATACTTAACAGAACTGATTCCGTTCTGTCGTATAACATAACCAAAAATACAGCCTGTTGAGGAGTACGTTCGACCTCATCCAAGCACCTATCTACTCTATTTATATTGTGGTATTTATTTTTTCCTAATGTTTCTTCGACAATAATACCTTCGTCTCCTACCATTGTGTCCTTGAAATCAAGGCTGTCTGAAAGAAGTTTCCTAAGTAATCTTTTTTGTAAGCTAGCGTTGTATGGAAAATTCTAAAGTACGTCTAAATTTACCAGTTTTTAAGATCGATGAGCTGTAAATAGACATGTTCTAAAATTTTATTTATCGATTTCTTTATCTGTGAAAAGAAAGCACTTTTCAGCATGGAAATTTTTTTCTACCATTCCTGTTTGGACACCTCCGTCTTTCGCCACCTCTTTTTTCTAATTTTTCTAATTCTTCTATTCCGCATACATGATGACTTTCGGGCGCATTTAACACATTTCTGGGCAGAAAATATTCAATGGCATTACGTTACGATAGGGAAATTGGTTTTTAGGAGAAATTTTAGCATATTTGCAGTAAGAACAATGTGAGGACTATTCTATGAAAAATCCTTAATTTTTCTCGATCACTAATCAATACACCTAATATAATACTGTGCGTGATTATTAGAATCTAAATTTTATCTTGTGTCACTAGAATATTTAAAAGTATGTAAAAGTAATTCATACTGCTATATTTTTAAAGTATATATTTTGGACAATTTGTAATTCATAAATTTTTAATCTTATTTATTAATAAATCGGAGTCTCTTATTTTTACTAAGGATCTTAATTCTTTAATTTGATGAATTTCATCAGTGGCATGATTAAGCCACCTGGAACGATGCGGAGGATTTCGGGACCCAATATAAGATATTTTTGCATTTTCTGGTATAATATGAACGCTTTCTAAGTTTATACGGTTCCTTATCCTCACTAAAAGAATGAAGAATTTTTTTCGCAATCATTTTTAATAACGTTAATTTAAACCACTAGAAATTTCGGCTATCCTACACTATATGTGTCATCATCGCTACTTCTCGCCTAAATTCGTAGTTTATAGCGTGGCATGTATAGATTTCGTAAAAGTTTTACTTTGGAGAACATAAACGAAATAACTATGTTTGATTTTGCTTACTTTAAAGAAGACATAGATTATACTATAAAGGTTTTACAAAATATTGGCCTTATTAGTGAGTATAAGAAATGTTTTTGTGGCGAAAGAATGTATATATGCAAAAGGAAGGATACTGGTGATGGAGTACAATTCAAATGTTTCAGTTGCAATAAAAGGTGCTCTTTAAGAGAGAGCAGTATTTTCAAAATGTGCAAACTCCCTCTATACAAAGTATTCAAATTGATGGTCTGCGTGATAAAGTATCCATTGTTTACCTATGATGAACTCCAATTTAAACTTGATATTGGTTGTTTTACATCAATAAGCGAGTAGAAGACGATTGCCCGATATTTTATGGCGTCAAAACTTGACAAAGACTTTTCCAAAATTGGCGGTGAAGGAAAAATTGTTCAAATCGATGGAACCGCCATTTGCAAACGAAAGTATAACGTTGGCAGAATATTGAAGAACCAACAGTATTGGATGGTGGGGGGTATCGATGAGGATGGAAACTGTTTTTTGAAAATTACAAAGGTGAGAAGTAAAAAAATACTTGAAGAAATTATCACAAATAATGTTGAAGAGGGGACAACTATTTGGACGGATGGGTGGCGTGGTTATAATAGCCTGGAAGATTTGGGATTTACGCATGGTACTGTCACCCACAAAAGGGGCTTTGTTTTACCCACGCGAATTCATACAAATAAAATTGAAGCAACGTGGGGAGCTTTTAAGCGCAAATACCGAAACATCACAAATAAAAACCCCGAAACATTGCCTGAGTACGTAGCTAATTTTTTATTTCGGAGAAGATATTCAAAAAAGGAAATCAGCGTCTTATACAAGTGTATAATGAGTTTTTATTTGTAATTTTATCATTTTCCGATTATTTCCGAAGTCTTGTTTTTATTGCCGATGATGACACAGATAGTGTAGGATAGCCGAAATTTCTATTTCATTAGATTATGGTATAATATTTCCCAACAATATTTAATATTTTTCTAGTATTATAATAAAAAATTATTTTTTATTATATAATACTAGCTAAAGTATCCTCAAGGTTTTATTATAGTAGAAAAATTGTAATAATTACATTTATCTTTTACCAAATACGAACATTACCGACAAAATACCAGGAATTAGCGCCAGGATTGTCATTGGTTAATATTATACGCTTAATTTCTTCTACTATATATAACAAAAACCATTTGTGATTTTTTTGTGATAATATTTATAGAGTTATATCATCCCATAGTTCTGATAACCTGATGACGACTGTAATGAAGTCAAATATATAAACAGCAATTTGGATCAAGTGTTTACACGCACTTGGAGGTATTATTTGAATAATCTTTATTTTTAAATATAAAATAATTTTTCATAATAGAAAAAAGATGTTTATCTTAGTCTAACTGGAGAACAGCCAAAAATAATGAAGCAAATAATTAATCTCCTTATAAATTCTAAACTTGATAAACTTCTTCGAAACACGTTTTCGAAGAGCGCGTTGTTTTAAAATGAATATCAGTAGTTATATCTTGTAAAAAATCGTTATGTGATATTCTGTTTATATCAAACATTAAAATATGTTGTCTTGAATGTCGTTGTTTAGTTCTGAGATTCGTCATGGCTCAAACTTGTGTAAATTAATATGAATGGCTTAATTAATTTTTTCGCATAATTTTTTTTAAATTAAAATTTAAAATAGCTTTACTATTCGAGTTATAAGTATTTATCTCACATACGAATTTTTATTAAAAAATTCGCCAAAAAGAGGCTAAAAGCGCTGGGCCCAAAAAGACACCCACCGTCGCGTAAGGAATTTTCACAAGCACGACGCTTTAAGTATTAACTACCTTATATCCCTTATATAAATAAATACAAAACATTTTCTCATCTAAACTTTTATAAGTGATTCTACTATCAGCTTTATTTTTCAATTATGATAATTTGATGAGGGATCAAACATGAGATTATTTTGTACCTAAAGTTTAAATTTGGCATAATTATTTCCTTTTTATGGGACAGATAATGTAGTTTTTTTATTAATAATGTTAATTTTTACGAAAAACGTATTTAAAAACAATTATGATTCAGATTACAGGTACGTTTTAAACGTAATATAGCGCTTTATAATCTTACCCAATAGTGTATTCGTTATTATATGGTAAAAATTTTATTGCGATACTTTCAAAAAGCATTAAATTGCTGGAAAAGTTTAAGCTTCTTTAATTATTATAACATTATAAAGGCATATGAAACTATAACATGAAAATCTGATAAAAAATTCCTTTTTATTTAAAACATATATTTTATATCTTAAACAAAAAGATTCGTATTGTTTTTTTGGGAACAAGATCACAATTCTATATAACGCTTTCTAACATAATTTTATAAATAAAAGTGTATACTGCAACTTCTGATTTAGATATCAGGTAATCTTTATTTCATTTCATGTCATTGCGAATAAAAAAATATACCCTAAAATGAGTATGATTCACTAGATAGTGTAGTGTGTCAAATTCATGAGAAAGCAATATAGGAATGCATAATATCATCTTTTTTTGATAATCACTACTTCGACACACAATGACTCATATATTCTCTCATAAGCTTTAATTTTTCTCTACTACACCACGGAAGCTATTTCAATAGGGATTTGAAATATTTTTTTAATTTAACGAGATCACAATTTATATGGTAAACTGTATCCGATTTTTAAAACCAACAGATGAGGTTCAAAACACCTTAGTCTTTTCCTTCAACGTAAAAAAGACATATATGAATATATATCTTGACCATCTCTTTTATAGCTGAACTATCAAATTCTGAAACCAGGAAGGTAACTTGTAGTTATAAGGTAGTTTTGTCAATTGGGGCTTCTTGTTAATTACCATTTTCTGTCTTTCGTATAACATAATCTTAATTCGTTGGAAAGCATGGTAATTACAAGTTATTTTAGAAAAATTTTAGATGGAGCTAGGAAGCCTGGAAGTGGAATATGATTATGTGCTGACGTACTGTGTGTAAATTCATGATTCGCCTTAGTGGCTCTTATAGGGCCATCGTTTTATAAATTAAATAGATTAATGGCAGTGGTAGTGAAAAATGAGGTATTTTGTGGGAATAAGCTATCACACTACAGAAAAATAAGCTGGAGTGTGACGAAGCGAATTAAGATAATTTATTCCGCGGCGATACCTACAGAGTTAGATTAAGTGAAAATCTAACTAACTTGAACTTCACTACTAAATAAACTATACCTGAAGTTTCACTTTGCACCTAAAAATTTGAGATGTAAGTCAATACTAGTTCAGTAGAATTCCACGTTGGTACACTATGATGTTTTTGTCGAATATATCAAAAATTTTGGATCCCTAGATTTTATAAGAAATTTAAATCATAAATTAACACCGATAAATACATTTTGGCTTTGTAATTTTATGGTATGAACCAGTAACGTAAGAGAGTGATGTATTGACTTATTCGGGTATCCGACAAAATCTCTAATAATTACACGTGACATATAAGTAAGAAAAATTATTTTTGCTACGTATTTTACTTGAATTCAGATCAATACAATAAAATAAATGCAAAATTTGGCTAAATTATACGTTATCCATAAACCCTAGGAAATGTTTATTTCCTAAAAAATTAGACATAAACATTCTACGAATGCTTCCTGCTATTTATTTATTTATTTGACAGTTTAGATTAACTAAGCTTTGAAGATATAACATATTTTAAAGAAAAAATGTTAAAAGTTTTAATTGAGGTCGGACTCTTGACTAAAGAAAAGCAGTGCATTTGTGGATATTGGATAGTTATGGCGATTCGACCATAACTATCCAAATGGATACAGTTTAAGATGTCATAATGGGCGTTGTTCCTTAGATATGGTGTTTCTTTTATCGATCGCAACTCTTGTACAAAATTCTTAAAATTATATATTTTTGGTTCAAAAAATGGCGGAACTAACGCATCCTTATGAAAAATGTAGATTTGAGTCTACCAGAACAGCAGGTGACTTGGGAAATTTTAT
Source organism: Pempheris klunzingeri (assembly GCF_042242105.1). Lineage (NCBI taxonomy): Eukaryota > Metazoa > Chordata > Actinopteri > Acropomatiformes > Pempheridae > Pempheris > Pempheris klunzingeri. The sequence continues at coordinate 28,252 of NW_027255117.1, forward strand.
GAGTGACATATGCTTGAAATATTATATTTTAAACCACGTAAAATTGGCGGACCCTAAAAAAGTACAAATTACTAGGAATCAAATTTGTAAGAGAAAGTTGCACAATTGAAAGGTTTTCATTTTTCAAAAAGGAACCAAAGACCAGGCGACTAGAGAACGAAATATTCTTTAATATGTTAACTTGGAAAATATTGGATATGAACATAAAGTAGCCATTTGTAGATACGAATTTGTGAGTGCTTCTGGTGTATACACAAGCAGAATTGAAAAGCTGTGAGGAACTTTTAGTAAAAAATACCCAAGCTTGACCTACAAGAAAAAAGAAATTGAATAAACTATAATACTTTTGCATGGTGTTTTATAAGACAACATAAAAATAAAGTTATATTGAAATAAATAATAGTGTGTAATTTGTTTATAATTTTGAACGTTAAAATTTAAATATTTCGGTATTTTTTTTGCCATATGTTTCGTTAAAATTCGGATCAGAAAATTTCCGACTATTGGAGACAAAGTGCATTTTAACTGTTAAATTGATTATATTATAAATAAAGAATAAATAAATTGATAAGTTACCTATGATCAATCTGTTAAAGTTTGTTTACTATGCTTATCGGAAAATGTCAGTAACGAACTTACACAGCTTAACTTTTTGTATTTTGCACAAAAGTTATACATACGAATAAATAAAAAGCTAAAATTATTTTTTTTATGTCTTTTGTACATATAACCGAATAAATATGATATCATATTGTCTAATAATTTTTCTACAAAAATACATTTTAATTTTTTATATTAAATATGGCCTGAAAAATAAAACGAATTATTTCTAATTTTTTAAAAAATCAAAAATATCGATTAACTTGATTTTATCAATATTTTCTGTCAATCGAATCTCTGGTAGGATATTGCGAACATATCAAACAACCATTTTCGAAGGGTAATTGGAGCCACTTTAAGGATTAATGCGATTTGCTCGTGCTAAATAGCCGCTATTTTTTTTACTGTGTTGTTTGTCTAATGATTTTTTAAATGGTCATGTAACCATTTAATTTATATTCAAAATGTATTTTTTATTGGATGAAGTATTTTTACATCACAGAACACATTTTTAAAGCTAATCATATGTGGATATTAACTACGCATAACTCCCTTCAAGTGATTAATATAGATATTATATAAATGCATGAATAACTATCTTGTAAAAAGTTATTGTAAGAGTTGTAGAATATAATCGTCTCATAATAAAATTAATATAAAGAGTGGTGGAAATTGTCAAGCGTCTTTCTGAAAATATGAAGCAGCAGATGAATATGTGAACTTTCTACTAGTTTAAGGTGTTAAAAGTAAAAAATTAATGTTGAATTATTTTGTAATTCTATAATTAAAAAGCTTTGTAGAACTACTCTTTCTATGATTAATCATATTTTTTAGTATTACTACTTCACTTGGTAAGCATACATAAAACTGTTATTTTAAATGACATTGAAATAACTTCTAATTAGCGTACAAGGGGGGAATACCTAATCTTGGTTCTTTGTATTATCCAGAAGTAAAGTTGGTGATGTTGTGAGTAAAAAAATTATGCAGATGAATGAATCATCCATCTAAACAGAGATTGGATCACTTTTGTGACTCTCATACCCCCTATTAAGAAATGAGTATATGCGTTGCGACGATTGTACTTTCTGTGAAAAAATCACGATTAATGCTGGTAATGAGTAAAATTTTGTGCTGATATCCAAAATTATGATAATAAATATCTTCCTCGTTGAGGTAATTTTAGAAGAACTAACGTCCAGAATGGAGAGAAAAAGGGTGGCAGTCGCTTAGAATAAGGTTGTTAAGTGGATCAAGTTTTAGCACTGTCACCTTATAATTAGCTAGACTTTGGTGTGTTATATATGCACTACGGCGTAATTTAGCTCAAGCGCCTACAACGTTAAATGGAGCCCTTCTGACAAATATACAAATGCACATGGTAGTAATCTGTGCATGACGTCTAAACTTTTTAGCGAAGAAAACAGAATACTATTCGACTATTACGTGCCTAATTATTCACTCAGAGATAAATAATCTGCGGAGGAATACATTACATTAAAAATATAAGAAAATATTTATTTATGGTAGGTAAAAATATCATCATAGATGTTACTAAATGAAGAACGTTGGAAAATAAGGAATGATGTAGAACAATTTATACATTTATTCTTAAAATAGGTGCGAATTAAGTTCCCAAATGTTTTTTTTGTTACTTAAATGTTGGCCTTATAAAATATTTTTTGTGATTTGGGTCATTTTAAGAAATTTTAATGACATTAGAAATCAAGGTTATAATCCGTGGATGGCATCCTCATAGATTAAATTAGTTATAGTAGACAGAATGTATGTGAACTGAGAATTTGTACCGATTTTACAAAATAATGGTATACAAATTTCAAAAATTAAAAAATATTTATCCAAAAATGATTAATTATGCGAATAGAATTTTTTGATTATAGAAGATTTTGAATATCAAAAAATTCTAAATTTTAATGAATATTTAAGTTTTCTGTTGGTTGACATAAAATTAAAGTTATAGCAACTTAAATTCAATAAAATAATGTACGATAATACATACCAGAAGCTATATTTTAATGTGAAAAATTTTTTGTTGAGATTAGAAAACCTTTTTTATATTAGTTACGAAGTTAAACTCCTAACGCAGCTTATTGGGCTGTGAAGTTTAAGTTGGTCATACTTGCTTCATTGAACGCTGTAGGCACCGCAGCGGAGTTTTACGATCATATCCCAACCACACGACCTCACACACCAGCTCCGACTTATTATTTTTAATTATTCTACGGTAGTGTGGAAATTACACATGCTAATAAAAAATCCTCGTTTTGGGGCGACCACTACCCTACCCATCTATTGGATGCTGGATCTATAGGAATCACCTCAACAGAGGCAGGAATTTACTATCGTACCCTAGCGCATCAGCATTCGATTCCACGATCCCATCAGGATTTCTCGCACTACCAGCATGAACAATAATTCTTTGTAGAAACATGCAATAACCATAATATTGTTACAAAATTCGGATTAAGTAATACGAAATACTTGAAATAGTAGGCGAGCACTAACCTATACTACTAAATCGTCTATCAGCTATCGCAATAAACTGTAAAGAAGGAAAATCGATTCTGCACAATAGTAATATTCAAGTCAACTTATCTCTTGTAGTATATGTCTAAACTAGGAAGCAAAAATTTTTATCATGTAGACAAAGTATCATGCTATTGATTTATTTTTTCATAACTCAATGATGAGAATATTTTTACATATTCATCTTAGAAATAAATGGATATATCTTAAAAAAAAATTTAAAATCATACATCTTAGCCGAATTAAAAGATAAAAACGAATATTTTTCAAAGCTACTACATCCCTCGGATAGAATATATTAATGATATAAAATCATCATTAATTGAGCTTTTTAAAAGCTGAAATAATTAAAAAAATCAAAATATATCATAACTTTAGAATTAAAAATTTAAAAATTGTTTATGTTTCTTAAATGTCGAAATGACACCTCTAAAGCCTGTTTTCAACCTACAATATATTTCCCAAATTCGTTATATCCCAATAAAAAAAAATTATAAGATGATTCCAGATAAAGAAAATTCTTCAAAGGCAAATAAATGTTTTTTTATACGTACTATAATATTTCATAAGGACCTATTATAAAAAATTCAATCTTCCAACACATAGGAGATACACATAAATTAAAATGACACATACAGAAACTTTACCTAGTGGAGATGTCATACGAAATTTGTAAAAATTGTCAGCTATATAACGAGCCAGAGATTGATTGTAGTTTTTAAATGTTTATTTTTAAGAACTAAATTTCTTTAAAATAAACATGCCGGAAATATTCATCTAACAGCATATGATATTATGGGGAGTGTAGAAGCTAAAAAAAGTGACTAAATAAGCAAAAAAAGTGCCGCGACGTTGAATAAATAAGGGATTAGCTTAAATGTCACGTGCTCTATATTCAAAAATCATGACAACGATGCCGAATGTCTAAGAAAAAATTAGCAAAAGAACTAATTGAAAATTAAATTTCCAATATATTTAACATCAATTTAATTATTAAAAATTTTATTTTTTCCCAAGTTAGCTAAATTAAGTATTAATTACAAAAAAATGATTAGTGTTAATTATCAGTCGATTCCGAAGATTCAACCGACAATATAACGATTTTTAAAATTTATCAAATAAACGCTTTATTTTTGGTAGGTTGATGTATTAGAAGAAATAGCTATATGTATTTAAAAAGTTTTTTAAATATTTACTCATGAGATTGAATGAATCTCATGAGGTATGATTATGTGATAAAAAAAATTAATTGATTATACAGGTAACATTAAAAGACTTATTTTTTTCGAATAAATGACTATAAACAACCATGCAAATATCATACTCTTTTGAAATTAGACATTAAAATCCATGAGGGATTGATTCATACTTAACAGAATAAATTATTTTATATTATTTTCATTGAAAAAATATTATATATTATATTTTTTTTAAATACCACACTAACACAAGATAATATAAATCTAAATTTAATCTATAAATGACTGCGCATGACTATGATTAATCCCGAGGTATTACTTTTCCCCAGTAGGTGTACTTAGATTTGTCTGAATTTTCTCAAATAATGTATAATTTTGATTTAAATGGTAATAAAATAAATACATGTGTGCTGGAGTGGGATAACGAAAAAGTTAGAAAATGGTTATCACAGCAATGTTTAACAGAGTTTACCGAATATCTCTGTGAGAATGACAAAATTGACGGTCTTACTTTAATATCACTAACGCAACAGGATTTAGAAAATATTTTCAACAATAAATTATCACTCAAAAAGACTAAACATTTTTTCTATAAAATAAAAATTTTGAAATTACTTCATCAACAGAATTGTAGCTCAGTCAATTGTTCAGTAGTAAAATCGATAGTGAAAGATAATAATAGTAGTTATAATTCGACTGGACCAGTTGATAACGCAAGTAGAGTAATTAATATTATATTACTTAAATTGATGTTATTTGTAAAATAAACTATAGGAAGATAGAAATCAAAGTTGTTATCGAAATAATCAGACATACGTTTGTTCGGATGATTCAGATGATTCGGATGATTCCTTTTATGATGATTGTAATAATACATTAAAATATAGAAAAAAGAGTATAGCTAATGGCACCGATTGTTCTCGTAGACAGGTATTTTTTAATATTTAATGTTGATATGGTTTTTCTATATTTTCTGCGGATAACACTGATATTTTTAAATAATTATATATAGATTTATTAATTTATATGAAATTTGCTTTATAACATCTCACTTAAATTTAATTTATGAGTTGTTTTATGTTTTGAGTAATGAACTTTTTGTTTGACATTTGCTATTAATAGACTAGAATTTATTTTGCCATTAAAATATAATTATTATTTGACTATCATGTTATTGTAACAAAATCTATTTTAATTTATGTTAAACTTATTTTTTAAGCTGGAGAATTCATTATGGTAATATTTGCTTTATAAAGTGTTTTAGACATTGTATTGGAGTTAAGCTATCATCTATTCTCTTTCTTAACTAAGATTTATTAATTTATCGTGGTATTCGAGTTTAATTCAATGTAAATTCTTCTGTAATTTTTTTAAATGACTACTTATCTCAGCATGGTTCATTTCAGGCCTTTATTTTAAAGTTCTCCGAAACGTTAATGGGGTTTGTCTTGATAACTTTACTATGAAATTTTTATTAAGGGATATGAAATTGCTGTAAGATATTTATCTGCACGCCTCTATATAATCCAGGAAATTTCATATTTATGTAAAATTTTATTTTATAGCTTTTTATAGACAAATGGGTTTTTATAAACTACAAGAACATGTATATATATATATATATTTTATTATAATATTTTATTGTTGGCCATCAACAATAAAATTATCATGGGTATTTGTGTATGATTTGAAATTTTTTTTATGAAATTTATAGTAAAATAATCATTGTGTTTTTATCTATAAAAATATTACTGTTTCCAATATTCTTTTAGAAGTCTTCTCATCGTATAATATATTATTGTAAATCCTACACGGTGCCGCATGTTCATCAATACTTTACTCATATGAATTTGTAATAAAGTTAATAAAAGTGATTTTTGCGGGAAATCGACTGTACCACTTTCTAAGGCACAACTATGATCCATGTTGACATTACTTAAGTTGATATATTGTCTTAATCAATATGTGCAAATTATTCCTTAATGCCTAGATTCACATAACGTATTATTCGTCAATAAATATATTACTGATGTATAATATTATCTACCCAATTCGAGTATTTCATAATTTACCTAGAAACTATCAACGCATAGGGCCATCGAAGAATATACGACATGGATCAGAAACTCTACTTATAAGTGGGTTTTTAATAAATTGAATTTTTTGTCTCATACATTAAAAATTCACAATCTATTACTTTTAATTTTTTTGATTATATACTATAGGAATTGATTTAACTTATTATGTAGCTGGTTGACACAATAGATACAAACTCGCATAATTATCTTTCAAGAGTTTCTCAATAGATCAATATAAATCTATCTTAATGGCTATTTCACTTTCTAGATGTAAAATACCACGATCCACTGTGGGATATAGTAAAGCTCAAAATTTTCTACATTGAGCACTATTTAAAGAAATTATGATTTATTCAAATTTCTTATTGCTTCTTATATTGTAAGTTAAAAAACGCTTAACTTTATGCTGTTTGATGACAAAAGTCTACCACATATTATATATACTATTTATGGTTAGATTATACTGACAGTGATTCCCATCGAAAAAAATAATAACACTTCTTTAAAAAATCATAATAATTGCAATATATTGTCATGTATCATTATATATTAAAACAAGACAGATAATTTTTGGTCTGAATATTTTTGCGATGTATAAAGTTGGAAACATAGTACGGAATGACCACTAGATTCTTATTTGTCTAAATAAGAATATTTACGTTTAATAGCTCTCCAAGCTGCTTCTGTCTTGTTAGTATGTACTTTCTCAGAAGAAGTACGTACTTATTTTTATGATTTACTACTCCATAGATTAAACCTAAGTCATGTAGGCTATTTTATTTTTTCCAACCGTCTATCCAAATAGACGATTCTTCTTCTACGTTTTGAGCGATAATTCTTTCAAAAATAATTTTATTCCTTTTCTTGCGTTCAAAGGAGAAAAATTTTGTTATCTTCAACTCCACTAAATATAAAATATTATGGATTGGAATGAATTCTGCCAACATTATACTTTCTTCTGGATATGGCGATCTCATCTGCTTGAACAATAAATACATCTCCACCAATTTTAGAAACATCTTAAATGAGTTTAGAGGCCATACTACCGTAAATAACATTTTTTCGCTCGCATATTGTGATATTAGATGAGTTGCTAATATGTCATTATACGCCATGGTTGGATTATTGTAGGAATATCTTACACAGTGGAAGTCTGCATATCTGCATATGTCGAAAATTTTTCCTTTCCTTATCGAGGGGTTCTTTTTATCTGAAATGCATTTATACTGATATCCATCATCAATGTATTTTTATTTTTGCAAAACACATATAGAGTACAATCATACAATTTGTAATGTCTTTATTGTATAATGTATATCGTCACGAAAGTAATAATAAATATTCATGGTTATCCCATCAATATTTAGAATTGAAGATTTCTTGCTTAATTTAATTACATTGCGCAACAACAAAACTACGAACAATAACGAGTCTATTATCAGTCATTATAATTTATTCTTATCTTTAATAAACTATAATACTAATAAATTAAAAAAACCAGTTATTGTCGCGGTGGCATCACTCGTTGGTAGATCTTATTACTGCCATCCGATGGTTCGTTAGCTGAAATAGTGGTCTATTATTTATCGCTGACTAATGCATTTTTCAGGAAATTGTATCTACAAAGTTTTACTTCTAAAGTCAAGTGTGTTTATCATTATGTTATTTGACCATAATGTTACTGTTCTTTTCAAAGCAGCATATTTAATTAGGATTCTCGATATTGCAAATTGATTTTTTTTAGTTACGCGGTCAAACCCCTGGCGCAGCTTATTGGGTTGTAAAGTATAAGCTGGTCTGACTTGCTTCGTTAAACGCTGTAGGAATCGCAGCGGAGTTTTCAATCATAATTCACCCACATGACATCACACACCAGCGCCGAATTATTGTTCTTTATTATACTGTGGGAGTTCAACCACTAAAAATAAATATCCTCTTGTTTAAAAAATTATCCTATCAATCTATTGGCGATGAATTTATAGAATTACTTCAAGGGAGACAGGAATTCACTATCGTACCCTAGTGCATCAGCATTCGATTTCACCCTTCCATTACTAGCATGAACTATAATCTTTATTAGAAACATGCGATTACCATAGTGTTCCTACTAACTTTGGATTAAGGGATAAGATGGACCGGAGATAGCAGGCGGCTCTTGGAATCGAGGTCAGTGTGGTAAGCCATTAGTCAGCTCATATCGCGAATCTATATCTTAATGATACAAGGAGCCCCGATTTCATAGTCGTTTTTTGTAGAGATTGACTTGATTTTGTAATAAATATAAAATAAATTTTTTTCTATATTATTTGCTACAGTTATCTAAAAAAATAACTGATGACCGTTTTAATTTTTATAAATGAACTCTTATTGTAGGTCCTTGTTTAAATGCATTTATAAATATTAAAAAATTACAACAAAATAACTTGTATCGTTTTATATCATTTATATATAAAACTAAAAATCTAATTATTATCGAGATACTTTGGAAAATTATAGAAGCTATCTTTTTTTAAAGAACGTTACTACGATCTTATAAATGATTGTTTATAATTTCTCTGAAAAATTATTGAAGTTTGAGTCATTCTATTTTTGACGAAAATATCGTCTGATATCAAGTCGGATACGGGGTATTCATTTTTATTTGTTATTCGCAGTGTGTTCAAAAAGTATCGATACTTTTAAAATATACAAAAGTACGAAAAAGTTAATATAAATAGAATTAAATCTTATCAATTATCACTACACTTTTTACAACGACTTTTTAATTTTTCAAAACAATTTAAAAATTCATTTTATGGCGAAATCCTTGGTCAATTTTTTTTAATGTTGGAAATCCACCCAATTCTTTTTCCCTTTAAATAACTTTATTTTGAAAAAAAGGAAAAAGTCACTAGGTGACATATGAGTAGAATAATTTGACAGGACAATGTTTGGATTTGAAACATTGTCGAAATTGCATCGCTCTGTAGGAAGTTTAGACCGGAGCATTATTGTGATGAAGCACCAAATTATTAGATTTCCAAATGCATGGTCTTTTACTACGAGTGTATAAATCTTTTACATAATATTCACTTTTAAAAAATTCTCCTTCAGGTGCATATTCATGATAAATAATTTCCTGCAAGTCAAAAAAAGAAGCTTTCATTTTAGCATGAGCCGGCGCACTTTTTTTATTTTCAGTGATAATGGTGATTTCTACATCCAATATGGATTGGATTCTGGATCGTATTAAAAACAAATAAGTCACATCTATTGTAATAACTTTATTTATAAATTTTTCATCATTCGATGACAAAATATAATTTTCATTCAATATTTCAGTGAGTATTTCTTTTTGCTCCAAGTTAAAAGCGAATATCAAATTTTGCGGCAAACACTGAAATTTCTGAATAGTTTGATAAAATAGCTCATAGAGAAATACCATATCATCAGTAATTTCTCCGATTGTTAGTCTACGATCTGAATTTATCATATCCTTGAAAAGTCATTATTAGCCTTGAAAGAGATCTGGTAACTCGAATATTGCCTTCAATTGAATTTCTACTAGTGTTAAAGTGCTGACACTATTCGAAAGCTCAGATCGATTCATATTATCACCTAGAAAAGTTTTTTAATCATTTTAAATGCCCCACGATTGTTTTACGACATTTGCGCAAAATATATTACAAATCCTCTGTTCGATCTCTTCTCCCATCATGTCGTGTGACATCGGTTCTTTTCGTTTACAATATAAACTTTTTAATTATATGCTGATTGCACTATTTTAAAAAGTTCCTCATTACGTTAAATGATTCATTTTTTATATTTGAAATTTTATATATTAACCAATGAATGATTAATATATTAAAAAAATCTTGATACTTTTTGAATACAACACGTAAGTCGGCGTTTTCATTCAAATTCTCTCCAAGTAGCTTCTATCTCGTTAGTGTGACAAATGATTGAGAAAAAAATGAATATTTACGGCAGATTATATCATGGAAAAGCCAAGATTGCTATGATGATTATATCCTCTTCATTTGTTTGTCCATGCAGTAGAATTTTATTTGATATTGTGCAAAATAATTTTTCAAAGGACGTAATGTGATCTTCTCTATATCAATTCGAAGAAACATTCACCTTTTTCATTTTTAAACTAAAATCCAATATTCAATATAGCTGGTTTTTAGTAATCTAAAATGTTGTATTTATTTGTGTTTTCTCATCAATCTGAATAATGAAGTTTCTTTCGTAAATTTGTTTTTTTATCTAAAGTGATTTTCAAACTAATATAACTTCTTATGAGCTTAATTCAATCGCATATTGTTTTTGCGGATAGCATTCCCATATATTTTTCAAATATCTAGTTAGCAATCTTACTCATTCGAATTTTTATAATGATGAATATCAATATTTTCCATAGTGGTAGCTTGGAATAATAGTTGTTTGTTCAAAAAATCAGGGCATCACAAAAAATACTAATTTTGCAAATTTTTATTGGATATTCTTCATACATCGAGCTGCACATGTATGTGCACCTCTTTTGTAAATGATTAAGCTCGAGATTTCGCTGATTTAAAATAGGCATAATACATCATATTGATCAAATCTATCTTTTTTGAGTCAAGACCTCTGTGATAAGTTACCATTTTCCGAACACTTAACGAAAGCTGCGAACGTTTTATAAAATTTATCAGAATGATTAATTAAAAATTTAAATGACTTTTGTTTCAACTTATTAAAGTTAGTATGGGGGATATTTCGTTAACTACACGACCATAAAATAATAATCTTGAGTACACATGACATTTTTTGTAATTGAATTGTTTAGGTAAATACGCTTAGCTTTTTTTTTTTATCACATAAGAAGAAAAACAACATAAATAGAATTAAATTTCTTAGTATTATATTTTCATGTGTGCTTAGACAAATTATTTGAAACTACGCGGTAACTTAATATATCATGTAAAAGAATTCATTTGTTGATTTATCAACTTAATGATTTCGTTTTTTTAATTTAAGAACACATACCAAAATGTACAATACGACTTTTACGTAATTTATGTAATTTTTGTAAGGAAGGTAGATTCTTATAATAATCATTGTAATGTGGAAACAATATTTAAGATGATGATTATTTGTTATGAAAGTTAACTGGATTTTTAAGTCAGTTCTATTGCTTAGTTTAATTAAAATAATGTTCATAATATTATTGTAACAAAAATACTTATCTAATAATTAATTTAAATAACGTTTCCGTAGAGACCGACTTTTTTAGTGTAGATTATTTTATGAAATATTATTAGGGAAACGATACCCACAAATCCAGTGAATTATACAAAAGTATTGTTAGCTTAATCTACTATTTATGTGCATGTTATCTTTCATGTTTAACAATGGCATTTTCACACAGTCGAGTACCTGACATGGCACAATACCCTCCATTACCTGACATAAATTCTCGGTATTTTACCCCTTATAACATGGCTTTTGAAGCATGTGAGATAATAATAATTATCATGTCGTCTATATTTTTTATAATTGTACTATTCCATAAACATCGGTTAATTGTATTAAAACGCTTTTTTGCAATATGTGGAACTATATTTCTCACTAGAAGTATAACACTTACTGTTACTACACTTAGTGTTCCAGGAAGACATTTGGAGTGTAAGTCAGAAGTAATATTTTACTATAAAATAACGCTTATATTGATTTCATATAAATATAAATAGGATTACGAAGGATTCTTGAAAATTATTAGACGCGCGAATGATATAATGAAAGGTGGCGGACTTAGTTTAAATGGTCTTAGAACATGCGGAGACTATATGTTTAGTGGACATACTTCATATGCTACTACTCTTATGATGTTTATTACCGAATGTAAATAATATTATCCACTTATGTATAATGTATCACTATTTTTTTAGATTCATCATCAAAAATATTTCTTTTGCACAACGCTACATGTATTATGTGGGGATTTGCCGTATTTTTTATATTGGCAGGACATGAACATTATACCATTGATGTTGTTTGCGCAATATATGTTGCAACAAGGATTTTTCATCATTATCACACACTAGTCACCGCCGTACATTTTAGTAGAAGAAAAGCTAAATGTGGCACCCAATTTTCTATTACTTGGAATACCCTTTCGAAAACTCACACACACAAAATGAATATGAACATCCTATCATATTTTCTATCGGATTAAACGCTATTTCACCAACAATATATCCACAAAAATCAATATATAATAAATACATTATTATCATAAAAAATTTGTAAAATAATTATAAATTGAAAAATTTCATAATTTATTCCTTTTTCTTTTTTTGCATAAAAAAATGGAGATGGCCATTTTTTTTACATATAATAGTTACCGTTTTCCATTAGAATCTACATAGGCGCCAAGATGATATTGTACATAATCAGTAAACCTATATGTTGGATCTATGATGTCCATTTTTTCCAATTCTTTTAGGATTTTTTCTCTTGTATCTAGGTAATGTTTCTCTTCTTCCAATACTTTAAGTTGTTGACCGGCTATATATTTGGCTGTGTAACGTATTCGTTTGAATGCCTTTCTTTTTTATGTTTTTTCATTTTTTCACGACGTGATTTAAATACTGTTCGAAATCTTGGTCCATAATTTCTACAAAAAATATTTCCAGTTACAACATGTAGCAATGGTGTATGACTATTGAAATTTCCTCCACCTCCTCTAATAGCAACATTATGTATTTGATCTAACAGAATATCGTCATATATAATTTTAATTAATAAAAATTGTTAATTACTCGTTGGAGAGAATTTTAAAACACATTGCAGGATCTTAAGCATGATTTTCGACAAAGAAAGGCATGCGCTTTACCACAATGAATAGTGCATGCGCTTT
>NW_027255118.1:0-41491 GCF_042242105.1 Pempheris klunzingeri
ATTAATCTGCATTATGACATTTAACTAAATATTTTAATGTATTTTCGAACTATAAAATAAGCGACAATGCAAATACATCAATTAAAATAATTTCCCCAAAAAAATCTTTTAAAATTGTGGATACTACTACAGATAAAATTAAATCATCTTTGAAAAATGTGCATAAATTTTTGTACCTGATAAAGTATGTTTGAATGACTAAAAAAGTTCACGTCCAAAGGAATTTACCGAGTTATTTAAGGTCAGTATCTATGAAGTAATGTCGACATTCTATGAGTTTTGTATATCTTAGTACATACTTATAGTTATAAGCGATGCATGAGAAATATAGCCTTAATTAGTATATATATGTAAATGAATACGCATTTTGACATATCAAGATCACTTAATATCTTTTTGGAATAATTTCACATTAAATATTTTTATTAAACAACTGTCATCAATCAGTCAATTAAAAAATATCACTTTACCTTCGAAGTAGTACAAAAACAGTAAAACAAAGATTTTTGAATTTTTGAAAATGTTCACTGGACTCCCCTCCCATAGCTTCAATCTAAATTAAATATTATCGGAAAGTGGATATTATTAATCAATAATTAATTATTAGAAGTAATACTCATGGAATAATATAATTTTTGTAACTTTTAATAAATTTTCGGAAAAAAATATTTAATTTATGTGAAAAAATAAAAAAATAAAAAAATACTATGGTGTTCAATATGCTGAACAATACATACGTGTTTAAAATGTATAGAGTAAAATGAAAACATCTTAATTATTTGATAATCTATAATTTTCTTAATATTTTAATTAATATATCATAAGTTGAGATGTACTTTACTGATAATTTTAAGTGGATAGACTCACAAAACTAGAACATCCCTATTTTTTCTAGACTTAATTAACATAAAGTATAATCGTGAACATTGTGTCACACAATTTTGATATCGTTCCACGTCTTCTTTTTAAGACATGATTACTATTCTACAGTAGATACATCCATTTAATGTTGTGATTTAATTTTTTTGCCGCATATAATCATAACCTTATCTATTAGGTATCTTAAAAGTCGTTTAATGCTAAGAAATAGCATTTTTTTATCACCATAGCAACTTGAGACTATTTTTGTAATGCAATTAGTACTATGTGGTCATAATGAGTATATATAACATGGAATGAAGCTGTTATTCTTTATAGTTAATAGGGAGTTATTAAAAATTGAAAAATAGTAGATGGAGCATTAGAATGAGTTCTCAAGTAATCCTAATACAGTTATTTTATTAAACAATGATTATTTCATAAAGTAGATAGGATTTTATATTAACTTGTCTAGAACCAATAATGGTGTCTTATCAAAATAATATACTGATTTTTGAGTATTATTATATTAATGTATATTTTCTTTTTTAGGGTAAAAGCATTTTGGAATGACGAAAGTTTTCTTATACTAAAAAATAAGTGTTTGATGCGTTTTGCTAAACTACTGCGCGCGCAAAATTTTATAAATAGGTTACGAACTTTTTTTTTGAGCTGACCAAAGAACCAAAACGAATTTTTTAAAAAGCATTTTTTTATATACCGCAATATTACGCGCTTCCTAAAAATTCGGGTTATATTACAATCGAATATATAGATCGTCAGAATCGTTCGGCAATTTTCGTTAAAATTATAGCGTTATGATATTGCCAATGAAAATGATGATAATTTATTTTTGAAGGACGTTTTTTTTATAAAATGAAAAAAACAAATCCCTATATCGTTGTTGCAAACATTAATGTTTCTAACAAGGAAAAGAGTTTGCGATAAATGCACTAAAGCCTGATGGCATTTTTAGTAAATATATTTTTTAATGTTTTTTTGCGCAGAAAAAAATATTACTGGAAAGAATTTTCTTTATTTTTAGGCTCAAAATTAGCTCAGCGGCAAATTTTGCTCTGATGTGTTTGATATAATTGATATCTGTTTATCGTACGAGACAGTATGAAAAACAGATATCATTTCATACTAAACATATCAGAGCAAAATTTCATCAGGCAAGAGTCTCTTGATTACTCTGATGTACAAAAGGAGAAAATTAGAGGATCAGTCACAATCGCCAAGATTGATAAGTCCCAAATATGCCAAAAGATACAAGCGAGGGAGAGTTCTCGTTAATCAAGATATTTTGATTGTGGACAGAACAGTTTCAAATGGTAATATATTCCAAGTACTGACTGTGGTATGTAATTACTGAACCCCAGAAAGCATAATAAATGAGAATGTTAATACCGGCTTTATAATTTAAACGGATCGCCGGTCTAGATACAATATCGTAAGTGATCTGAATTACAGACATGATAATCATGACAATCATTCTATTGAATTTAAAATTCAGCTAGGCCTACATACAAATCGTATTGAAGCCATTTGGAGAACTATAAAAAGAAATTATCGCCATATCACAAATAAAAACCTCGCATTTATTGGATCGTGCCTTGCTTAATATCAATTAAAAAAAAATCTTATAAAACCACCTTCTGGAATATATTATGACTATTAATGAAATATATCTGTATTGAAACTTTTTCGTATTAATTTTGCTGCTTTTTGAAAATTAACGAACAAGCGCGATATTTTGGTCAGACTTTTTATCCATTGTGGTACTCTAATTTTTTACATTCAAAACAGTTGAATGCGTAAACAGACTTTAAAATATGTATATACCTTAGTGTACTGAAGAACTATACAAAGAGGTTAGTTTCACTCCAGGAGACGCTTAAGTAGTTTCTGTCGCCAAAACAAAAGTAAATATTACCGAATATTGAGTTTATTAATATAACAAAAAATATCAATTGTATTTGATATGTAATTAGTATAACCTACAAAACCCTACCTGGAATAAAGAAAAGTATGGCAAAATCCACCTTTTATATATTTTTTATTATCAGATAGCTTTTGTTCCGCAATGCGTGCTTCAATTTGGAAGAAAAAAGAGGTTCTTACATAAATGATAGCAAACATTATATAGACCAGAAACTTATATTAAATTAATATTTTGCTAAATGTGTACTTGATCATTTATAACCTTGTCAACCTTCTCATAATAATTAGTAATCGACATTCGAAATAAAAGACGACATAAACCTCATTTTGATTATTATAATATTTTTTATCGTGTTAGCGAAATCTCACTCACTAGAAAATACTATATTATTTCAGACAATAAGCTGCTATAAGGTTCAACATTCTTATTAGTAGAATGAATAGATGAGTGATTTTTATACAAACTTATTTTAAAGTGAGTTCTTTATAAAAGAGTTTGTAAAAATGTAATGGCAGCGTCATTGTTTTTTGGGAAAAATATAGCGAGACAAATGTTGTATTTAATCTTTTCTTTGATTTATAGTTTTGTTTTTTAATCAAATTTAATATAAGGGTGATTTTATTAAGTCTATAATAAAACTATTTATGATACTCTTAATAGTAATTATGAAGGAATTCAGCATCGGTGAGACTGCAGAATTAGATCATTTATTCGACATAAAAATAAGTCATGTGACTATTAGCATGATTCAAAGTAATAAATGAGTTAACGATCGTTTATTGCATAAAATCAAATATATCCGAAGATTTATAAGGGTACATGGATGCCTTAGTTTTGATGTGTTTTATCGGGATTCTGTGGAACATCAAAATATTTCATATCGAAAAAATTATTTTTAACTTAAAAAAAATAATTTAAATGTAAGTCAAAAATTGTATTGATGATAATTCTTATAAGCTACGACAATTATTCGTACCTACAAATAATTTATGGGATAAGTAGTAGTTATATCTAACACTATATTGGTATAAAATATAAGAATAGCCAATAATTATACAACTATATTGAACTACTGTCAATATAATCAATTAATTATAGAGTTACCCTTAAATATTTATGGCTTGTTGTATCATTCAGCTTAAAATGACGACTTTAAGTTTTTTTATTTACAATGAATTAACAAGTTTAAAGATCCTAGAGAATAATGTAAATATAGACGTATCACCATAGTAGTTTAAAATATAATAGGTCATAATTAATTCACTAGGTAAAAATTAATGGATAATTTATTTAATTTGATACAAACATTATTTGATTCAAATTCACTTAGTAATAAGAAAGCAACATTGTAATTGTAGTAGGATATCAGCTAAAGTAAATTAAAATTAGTTGTTGTAATCGGATTAGATTCAGTATGTGAATTTAAAACTAAATCTTAGGATCTAAAATATTTAAAATAGTTTACCCTGAGAGTAATAAAATCAAAAGAATAATACTTAACTACATGTATAATTTTGCGGGATACATTAATGTACCCTAAAGTAATACCAAGGGTACTTAAAGAATGATACCATTTGATTGCTTTACATTTTAGAACTCAGAATATAATAATATTTATTAGAGAATAAGATAAGCTGCTCATAGACAAAGTAAAATAAACACGGAGTTTCATTATGGGTGCAAACAAGATTATTAGCAGATGTGACCTTAAATGCTAAATCAATCATATTTCAGGTAAATGAAAATAAACTGTTTATATTCTATTTACTTTTAAATAGATGAAAGTATTTGTTCGGGAAATTTTATCTCCATTAAATCACAATTAATACAATGGCTAGAAAGTGAGATTATTATTTTATATCTATAGAACCCTGCTACAGCAAATCAAGAAAAAAGTTGATAGTTGCTGTATATAATTATAATTATTCCCTAGGAATTTATAATCTAAAATAGCTAATCGCATACTAAACAGTGTATAATTGTCTAATAAGCGTTTAACGCTTTTTCAATCTAAGTAATCGCATATGTAAGTTAAATTAATTATCATTTTTATATTATCACAGTATATTATACCAATATGAAAGATTAATTAAATAACACTACCAATAATGTTAATATAAGGTATTATAGTAGTTGTAAGCAATGACACTATTACATAGTTTAAAATTCAATTTAAGATTGACCCAAAATTATAATTCTTTTTTTAGTTAGATAATTGTGATTGTCCAGCCTTACAAAGTTATATGTAGCTAGAAAATTTAATAAGATAGGTTTATTTAGAGACATAAAAAATCGTACTTATGATGATTAAAAATATTATTTGAAATAAGGAATTACCATTTCGCGTGAAAGTTTCATAGGTGGAGGGAATGGTTTCGGATCCCTTCCAAGAATATAACCAAAATCAATGTGAAATAGAGTTCCTATTACACACACATAATTTATCGAATTCTTTAGATAGATTATGTATATCTATAAAATTACCATTTTTTGTTAGTAAAAGATTATCCAAATGTCTGTCACCAATTCCAAGTATATATGTGATGACACTATACCCAGCTATAAATAATTAAGTAAGGCTATGGATTCTATGATAAATCTATAATATACCGCAACTTTTTATATAATTGTCTAAAACATCAGAACGTATTCTATAAACATCCCCAGCAGACGGGGCTACTTTGCGAAAGAATTCTAAATTAATTCACATAAGAGTTATATAAAATTATGATTATGTGTATCTATAAGTAAAAAATACTTGAATCGAGCCTTCTTTTGATAGTATTTCCCCTATTGATTCTGAGTCAATAAATTCGATTATACCTAGAGAAATTAGTAGATTATATTATGTTTACTTATTGGAATTCATATACCTTGTTCTGGACCAGTAGCAATTACCTTATAAGGAGTCAAGTTAAGGTCCAGGTTTTCCTTGAGTAGCATCTAAAAGGTAACATTTGATGGTTAAAATTCATCATGTGTGTTATTTTAGAAAGTAAATGGAGTCACATACTTCATTAATGAATGAAATAACTTTTAAAACAAGCTGGTCTTGTCGTATATCATCACCATTTTTAAAGATAATTGTATATTCATTTTTTCGGCTTGTTTAAGATGTCAATTTCAAAGGCATCAGTTTTGAATTATATACAGTCGATTTGGCTATATAAAATATATTTACATGATGATGTAACTATACTACAATTGTTTATTTTTCTAGCAAGCAGTTTAAAAACATTAATATTTAAAATTAAATTTAGAATAAATCCACTTTTTAGACACTCTTAGATGAATGTTGTTATGTTTACTTAATCTTCTCCTCGACATAGTCAGCTAATTTTTTAAAACTAAAACTTTTTGAAAGTTCAACTACCACCAAATGTCCTTTAGGAGTCCTACAACGCGTTATGGACTGAAAAAATATAAAAAATGTCATATTTCTGATTTGTTATATATTAAGATTTGATGAACATATTTGCTAGTTTAATATAAATTATGTATAATTCGCCAGTTATATCCGTAGATTTAGCTGAGGACATGATGGATTATTTAGAGGAGTCACGAAACAGGGATTGAGGGCAAGCACCACCTCTAGTGTATGTATCTAGGTAGAGTTAGTGGTGAATGAATTCAGCAGCATAGCTGCCAGATTAAGATCATGTCGGAAGTTCGATTCTACGGGTAATACCGTTATCGAGGAGCTTATAAAGTACCCAATGGAAGCAAGAAAAGCTATCTGGAGGGCTACGCGCTAGGCAAACCTCGATTTATAGTTATAAAAAATAAGCAAGCGCATCTAGATGTGCGGGCTCCCAAGAGCTACAACTCCTTCACTACTGTAGTTTCCTTGAGACCTCATCATTACAACTCAACTGGAACGCTCTAAGCCATTGGCTTGGTCATTTGTACTTTAGATATCAGTTGCATTTTATGTCACCAAACAGTCGATGTACATCAAGATTCACTTTTTAATTAGTGTAAGGCGTTTCACAAAATACACAGTAAACTTCAAACCGTACGTTTACTTTGTCAATCGTCATTTGCGATTCGCCGATAACAATGGTATACAGGGCAAGTTATATCAGGCGGATCACAATATTGTTCTAAATTGTGTGAGCATTTAAAGTGTTGAAGATGACAAAGTGCATCTTCTCTTAGTAGCAATTTAGAATTATTTTGATGATCTGAGGTACATATTCAAACTTTTTTTATTAATTCTTGATCTTATGGTGCACAAAACATATACTTAAAAGCTTCTGTTGGGACAAGTCGCGGCTACGACACACTATGTACATTTTAGCAAGATTTTTCTTATGGAAGTCCCACCTTCAGTCGCTTAAGAAGTGTTAGCATGAACTTGACTTCAGACGAGCTTAATTCTCTGATATATTTTCTCTCAGAGGGTGGACAAGAGTGTTGTAATTTTTTTGACGTAAAGAGGTTTCAAACAATAAATTCAGTATGCCGAATGTATTGTTTGAAATCTCCTTGGTTAAACTGGTGTGCACGGGTCTTTCAGAGCCAACATCTGTTTTTGGGTAGGGAAGTTGTGTATGTTCTAGTCAAACGCTGGTGTTTTATTGCGTTAAACTAGTATAACTTATAGACATATAACATAAGCATACACCATTGACATGATAAATCGTGATTCTGGAGTGTTCTACTAGCCATTTCTACACTGCCCGCTGATCGAAGCCATTTTATGGTCTACTTGGATTTACCGTTGCTCCAACAGATTTACAAGCGATGATTCAGCCGCGTACCTGTACCAACTATAATTTATCATTACCATCAATATTTTTAGTTTTGATCGAAAGCCCCCTGGGAAGTGATAATCTAGCTCCAAAAGGTGGGGCATAGGTTTTTCGCTACTTAATCAAAAGAATCTATTTAGATGTACAGAGCTCAAAAAGTCTATTTTATTTCTGCTTTATACTTTTCACCATATATAATATTTATCCGATACATTTAATTCAACTGTAAATCATTGTGACTTTTATTTTCCAGATCCCCCAATCTTTAATTTGATTGTCAAAATTTCCTCTTAACTACTTCTGTTTCACTACTAGTTTTAAATAAATTTTTATCAACAACTCAGAGAATAATTTTAAATATGTGAGTTGCATTAACTAGGGTGACAGATACATAATTATACAAAGTTTTACTGAGATTTGAAATAGAAAACGGCGGTATATTCAGCTAAAGTAATTTCTTATAGTAGAATACATTTTTCAATAATTTAAAATATATTACTTATGTATGATAAAACTGGTATACGCTTATGCCCATATAAAACCGAGATTCTTAAGCAAAATTACTTAGCCTTAACTAAAATCGCTATCGTTTCATTAGATGATGTAACATAATTGTGCGCATTTGTCAAAGTTATCTGAACTTTATCTCAAAGAGAGTACTACAGTCAGAATAAAGAGATATGTTTATTAAATATTAAGACAGTTTGTAATCTCTATAGAAAGAAATTTGACCAGATTTTGGGTGTTTTGACCGCTCACAGCTAATGCAATTTTTGTATTCACTGATATCTCGAAATTTGTATTAAATAACCTAATGAAAAGTGGTTTGCAAGTATAACGGGCGCATGTTTTTGAAGAAGTAGAAGCTCCAATCTATTTGCTGCAAAACTAAAAATATTCGTCATTATTTTAGACCAGCGTAAAAATTTTTTCAGAATAGGATTCCTGACTCATTTATGTAGAATGGCAATATTAAGTTTTTTCAGCTTAAATTATTGTCGATAATGGAAAAATGTACAATTTTATTTAAAAGTAAAGATTCTAACTTTAACTTGAAGTAGTTGAAATATTCCAACCATCGTTCAAACTACAGAAGTCTTATCGAAATAATAAAATTAGTCCTAGGGATAATATTGTCAAAATGAAACTAAAGATTGCAAAATGAGACTTTGGCTAAATTACAGTGACCGTTGTTTGCATCGAGAATGTTCACTAGTACTCGTTATAATCGTTGTGCGATGGAATAAAATAGGAAAATCTTCACATTTGAAAATATCGAAGAGATAATAATGATAAATTATGTTTACTTTAGTGACTATATGCATTACACAGTCAAGAAATTATTATATTTACAGCGCGTTATTCTAAATGTTTTGTGGCAGTAGAAATTCTGTTAAACAGAAAGATACTGATAATACATATTAGTATAAATGAAATGCACTTTGTAAGAAAAAAATGTCCTGATATGGTAAGGAGCAATTTTTGAAATATGCAGACTTCCAATGTGAAAGTCCTTCCTATTTATTGTTACAATAATCCAACCATGACGTATGGTGACATCCGAATTCCTATTGTTATCTCATTTAATACAACAATATGCAAATTTAAAAATGTTATGTTTTGTTTCTAAACTTAAAGAAGATTTTTATAAAATCGGTGGATACGGGGCCGTTGTTTAAATAGATGAAACCGCCCACCATATCTACAAGGAAATATAACGTTTGTAGAAATTTTCATAATCAACAGCACTGAATGGTTTGTGAAGTTGACTAGAACGGAAATTTCTTTTTCCATATAATACAACAAAGCAACTAGAATACTCTTAAAATTATCTTTAAAATACTTTAAGAATCGACTATTCAGACGCACTGATTCAAAGGATACAATAACTTAAAGGATTTAGGTTTCGTCCATGGAGTAGATCTCCATAAAGAAAAGTCCTTTTTCTATAAGGAAGTACATACTAACAAGATAAAAGCGACTTAGTGAGCTTTTTTAAGCGTAAATATCGAAACGTGACAAATAAAAATCCAGCGATAATTCCTCACCACGTTTCCGACTTAGTGTATCGTAAGAAATGTTCAGTCAAAGAATTAACTGTCTTAGTTAAATATATAATGATATGCAATAATTTATTGAAATGTTTACGAATATAAAAAAATGTATATTTTTCCCGAATCGAATCACGGTCGGTGTAATTTAACAGAAAATTTTTGTTGTAGCACTAAATGTAATTAGGTGGGCTAGAAGTGGAGCGAAAAGGTGACAACTTTTGTTATAATGATAAGATAGTTATCGGTCGGTTAAGTAAATATTAATCCGTGTGGTCTAATTTTTCCTTGATCCAAAATGAGTAAAATATAAGGATGAATGCACGAGTACGTAATAAATTATTTAATTGGTCAATAATACCGAAAGCATGCCGAGAGAGTGAAACCGTGCGTATATAAATGTATTATTGTTATATGTCAAGCCTCGGAAAAAGTATCACTTGTTAAGTGGATTTATATAGATCAAATGTGATAAATTAAAACCAAATATACTGGAAGTGAGAATTGTGAATATAATATATAAGAATAGGAATAGTCTAGAGAAGGTTGAGTCATATTCGAGAATTTCGCAAAGAAAAATTTTTCTACACAGTGTGGCAAAAGCGTTAGATTACTGCGACAAATAAGTAACCTATAAATCAAAAAGTGGCCAAATTTAGCTAAACAAAAAAAGTATTTCGAACTTGTAACAACAACAATTTAATACGACTCTACTCTGAAATATAGAAGGAATTTACTTTTAGTTGCATAATTACATCTAACAGAGGTTAATATGGGCTTAAATTTTACCTTAAGTTTAACTTTTTTATAAATACTAATAATTTTATTTTTTTCGTTTAAATCGATTTCATTACTAAAATAGACTTTAACAAATATATGTTTTATAATTAAATTTCCTATATTCCCATGTATTATTTTTAAACTTAATTTAAAGAAAATTAATAAAGACGAAAGTTTTTAGAAATAATTCATTTAAGCTAATATATATGACGCTTCGGAATAATATAGTTGCCGGTATGATACATGAAAAACCTTGAAAGAGATGGAAATCTTATAGAATTTAATATAATATGTTACACGTTAAAGAAGATGAAGAGCTTCTTATATTAGTAACAAACAATTGAGTTATTTTAAAAATACTAATTCAACCACTTCAACTTTTATGATCAAGGTTCTTTCATAAGAAGTTTTGTTAGTGTATGTTCTGCCAAATCGGTTAGTCACGGTTCGACAGAGTTTGTTAATTAATATCGGAATATTAGAAGGGTTTTATGCTAAATGAATGTTTTATCTTAAAGATCACGACGAATATGTGTTTGGCATAAAGTAAAAAGTGTAAATGTTTTGCGAACTCTACCGTATAAAATTTTGATGAGCTCATTTACAAAAACAATCATTTTATAAAAATCCAGATCTAACTTTCGTAAATGGTTATGACTAATTTTATATACACTAAAGTAGATCGCAAGAGTTTTACTATAATATCGAAATGGTAAATTATCACTTGTTGTGGCATTACGTTAACCCTGAAATAAATTTTGATGATTTACTAGTTATTCAAAATTCTGCTTTTTGTTTACAAGTGAAAGTTGCGTCGATTGCTTAGATTACTTAGATTACTTATATTAAGCCAGATATTGTTATAATATACTTATTGTATTGAAAAATATTCAATATCACCATGGAAACTAGTAATCTCGCTGCGATATGTGTCATAGAAATTTTTTTTCCGTGGTAAAGGAAAAAATATGATCATGGTTGTGGATTCTGCACTCGATAAAAATCTTCATGCTTTGAGGACTTATTCTATGATATAATCTAACGTTTGTATATTACTAGTAAATAGCGTATTACACTAAGAACTAGTTACGAATTGTAAGGAATCGCATGCGTGTAGAAACAGATGAAAAACTGATTTATACTCATTTTGAAATTACGTACATGTAAGCGTTGATTAGCTCATTATTATAAACAAGAATTAATTTAATTATAACTCCACAGTTAAAGTGATTAGTGTAAAAAGAATAATAGTCATATAAAGAAAGTTCTGATGTGAAATTTAGAATATATCATATTCCACATTAATCATTGTTTGTGATATGCTGAGGTATGGGCTTTCAATGAAAATGTTGATGTATACCTTGGAAGTTATGCTAGTCAATATTCGATTTTTCATGAATCATAGTAGTTTTAAAGTGATAAAGTGAACGAATCGATTTTAGCAATATACATATTACGTCATATTTAGTATATATTGTCAAAAAATGCCAAAAATAATTAACGTATTCTTAATAATGCTTATATTAAAATCATTAGGTTGAATCAGGGATTTATGAATCATGAAGTATTAATTCAAGTCTCATATGCTAGCAATTAACATATTAATTGTTAAATAAATCGTCCAAAAATATTTTTTTAAATTACTGGTAATTAATGTGTTTTTTCATAATTTATGCCACATATATAATAAATGATAAGTCAGAAATTTTAAATGTTTAGAACCAAAACAAATTTACGAAGTTATAAGCTCCTTATTTGAATCTAATAGCTTATATAACAAAATATACCTCAAGAGATTAGAATGACACCGCCACGTAAGTGGAATCCGTATAAAGACAACTGATTGACTTATTTTAAAAATAGTTATATCCTTCAAATCTATAACTTGCTAAGAATAATTTCAATATTGTACTCAGTTTTTTAAAATAGAGTCCAATTTTCTCAAAAATAAATGATAAAAAGTCATCTCCATTTATTCTTATCGATGTAGACTATAAAAGCTGCATCTATAATTAAAACAAATATTTTGAAAATAGTTTAAACCTTAAAGTACAAATATGACTATACTTTATTTTTTTTTTGAATTTTAAATTGAAAATGTTCTATAATCACAGGATGTGAAAAAAAGTTTGAGGGGCGTCAAACAACATTTAAAATTAAAAAGGTTCAAATTTGTGAAATTACAAGGAATAAAACCACAAATTTTAAGGTCAGGCTGCAGCGGAAGATAGAGCGGATCTTTAAATGTGTATTCACTCGACAACAGTGTTTGTTGTAGGGATAAAACCTAAATGTATTTTTTAATCAAATTTTTAATCAAATTTTCAAGTAATTTTAATGTTTTGAAAAAAGGTACTCGTTTCTTCCTTGAATTTCCCACCTTTTCTACTGTATGAAATAGATTGGATAATATATTAACTAATTTAAATTGTTTTCCTAATAGACGACGTCTTTTACGTGTATCTTTTGATTTCTAATTAACAATTTATCAAATTTATATATATAAATAATTATACATGCATTAAATAAAGTGAAAATTGTTTTAAAATATTGCTATATATGATACTTCGCATAGGATTATTAGAAGATTTGATGTCAACAACTAAATACCTTTATACACATACATTAGATTAAAAAATGTTATGTACGCATACCAATAAAAATATGTAGCTAGTATATCATTTGAGAACATCTTTCAATAAGGAACTTTTTTAAATATAACTAAAAGTAATCAAAATTTAGTTTAAAAACTCATTTTAGTACTTTCTCATCTTCTTTGGTAAAAAATCGTGATCGTTTTTTTTTATCATTTAACGCTATAATGAAAATAAAATCATTATAATTGGTGAATTATACTTTTACTGTCAGCATCACTTAACAGAAAAATCCGCTATATTACTAATCTTTAATTTATTTGAGAGTTCTCCAGGGTTGTCATGGAAATTCTCACTCTCTGATGGACTGCGATTTAAACTCCAGCTCTTTCAAGTGTATATCGATTTTTGTCCTTATTTTCGTAATGATATAAACATTGTACTAATTGTTGTAAAAATACAGTCAGACTCTAGAACATAACGGTATTAAATGTATTTATTAATGTTGAAAAGATAATATTAAATCTTTTGGATGAGTACGACAAAAAATTTTATACTCCCATTTATATTAACGTCAGTTAAAACAAATTATAGAAATTTCACAACAAATAAGCAACCTTTTACTACAATAGAAAGAAAGAAATATTAAGTGTGTGATGTATAGTCAAGTACAGCCTTATACTCTTATCTCTACCTTAAATTAATTATTTATATAATACAATGACCTTTTAACAATAAAAGGAACTTTAAGCTTTCTATATTTTAAAAAATACCATTAGTGTATTAAAATAAAAAAACATAGAGAAGTGATAACGGGAATATGTTAGACGCTCAGAGTCCTCTTTTAATACCACAAGGCGGTATTCTAGCACAACTATAAAGTCATGATTATTATAAATTAGCAAATATAAAATCAACTAAAACATATAACATATGATTTAACGAGGATTGAAAGAATAGTATAGCTAGTCTAAAAGAATTTATCTATTAACAAAAAAGTCACTTTAGTATATATTAATATTACTTCGTTTAGTTACATATTATATGTCATAAATGTTTCACCTAGAAGATAGTATTGTATAAGTGACCTCAAATTTCTCTGGTAATTTAACAATAAAATCCACATTGAAAAGCCAATTATTGCTTATTTTTTTATATAGTCTAAAAAGTGGGCACTAAAACATGCAAAGAGTATGTTTAATACATTAAATTGGATAAACACAGCGCACTATTAGCATAATACTAAAAAAAACTTTTGTACAATTTTTCACAGTCAAAGGTGTTTGATATTGTTAGGATGATTCTGATACTTCTTAACTATAATTTTGATTTAAGTTATGCATATTAAAAATTTTCTAAACCATTTTTTGACTTTTTTAAAATAAAGTGATGGTTATCATTTAATATGTAAAATGAATATATAATGGACCAACGAGAAATTCCAAAATGTAATATTAATCTGTCTTAAGTGTATAAATTTTATGAATTATGTCATTTTGCTAAGTTTTCTATATAGTAAAATTAATATAACTATAATGAGAATCACCTCAACTAGAAGTAAAATAAAACTTGAACTTGAAAACTGGGTTGATAGGCTCGTTAGAAGAATTCTAGTTTTTATAAAATACTTGAGTGGTAGACATTGATATTCTTGACACACTGTATTGGACTACTTGATGACTATATGGGGATGGTATTAACAATTCTAGTGCTTCTTCAGGTTTTAAAGGGTTCCACTGTTTGACCAAATATAGTGCCTAGAAAATTTAAACGCTCCAATTAAAAAATCAACATTTGCAATAATTTTTATAATGGTTGCTTACTTCTTTAGATTCAGCCTCTCTAGTCCAATCCACAGCTTTTAGAAATTTGGTCAACATCTAATAATTCAGACACAAAATTTCTATCATGTAAGTGCTTAATTGAGATACTTGTCTATTATCTGTAATAGAAAATCTGAATTGCCATATCATATCTTTTTTCTTCGGGTGTCAATTGTAAGCTTATGGTATATTTACTAATGGCCTAAATTTATGATAAGCTGTTAGTGTAGAAAACTACTGCTGAATAATGCATATTTTAACCCCTCTAAGAGATGAACTGCAACATTATTAGATACGAAAAAAAGATTATTTTTTTAACTTATGATAAATCTACCGTATTACACGGGGAATTTAAAAACAAAGGAAAATAACATCACATCCACTCTAACACTGAATATTTCAAAATTTCATAAATGAAAAACTATTACAACACCAATGCTTTGTACGATTTAATATCTGCCCATGCCATTTGGTGTAGAATCATTAGAATTTTTTAGCGAAAGTGCATTTATAGGTGGCTATAGAACATAGTTCCATATCATAGCAGAACAGTAACTGATTTCACCATCTCTCCAATTGTGGGGTTCCTGACTAAGAATAAGATCTATAATTCATATTGGAGAGACTAAATTTCAGACGACGCTTTGCTTTAATCCTTATTATCAATAAGTACATGTGAAAGGTTGACTCGAATCTACATTAACTGGGTCATGAAGGCACATTCCTAGAACATAATTTGATTTTTTAACAAGAAAGTGTAGCACGCGACAAAAAAAACTTAGTCTATTACATATTATTCCGTGAAAAGAGCCCTCACTCTATCACCACAACTTATAATTTGTTCAAGAGGTAAAATACCTCATAAATTTAAAGGAATAGAAGCCCAATTAACTTAAAACCTTTGCATCTCAAATATAGCATATGTCTGTTCAAAACATTATATATATTTATTTATTTATTGTATATATCTGGGGTTATATTACTGGCATGTAGTAATACATAGGAAAAATATGTACTCCATAGAATTTACGTCGAAAAATCGCGTGAAAACGAGTTCGATCATAAAAGAATGATAACAAAAACATTTGTATAAATTAATGTAGGATACATTAATTTATATGATGTCTTATGTACATCTTTAAATTTGAAATAAAAAGATATGGGGAGAGATTAATCTGACAAAAATAAAAAAATCAATAAAGTTATATGTAAATATGATTTTTAACTTCGATTGTATCAGTAAAAAAAATACAAGGGTGAGAATTATTTTAATTTAAAAGATTTTTTATTTTTCGAGACACTATAATACGCGAGTAAGTTCTTTAATTTGTTACACCGAAAAAATGAATCTAGATTAATCATTCGAAGCAAAATGAATCTTCATAGAGGTACTCTCAAACATTAAACAATACATAAAGGTGTATATAGGAATAAATTATATATATCCGTTAAATTAGCATAAAAATTTACATATCAATAATTACTATTGTGAATGAGTGGTATACAATAAAATAGATGTTAGTTAGAAATTCTACTATGATTTTATAATGGAATAACCGATAATTATATTAAATATATCAAGGGATGTACTTTATCGCTTTTATTACAACGTTTGGGTTCTATCAAGGGGCATGTGGTTACCTAAGTAAGTCACTGACTTTGTTCCGTGTTATTTAGTAATAAATATTCTAAAAATTCGACATACAACATTCTAATTTGTTCTGGAAAGAAAGCGTACCACAGCATACATCTCATCTCTATTTATCTTTAAGCCGCTACACTACACTACTACTACTATACTAAAATCCACGAATATGACAATACTTGCATTCCCCATACGACTTAAGGCTGGATCATCATAAAAGCTCCTCTAGATTCATATTAATTTAAAAGCTCTGTAGCTTGGTATATATTAGTTAGGAGTCGCAACATACAACACCATCAGTAATATAGAATGATATAATGATATATTTTCTCATCGGATCATTGAGAAAATATACTCACCTTGGATTGTATAACTCTTATTGCTACCATGAAGTAAGTTATGCAGACTTATTCACTAACATAGATACTAAATCTAAAAATCAATTCTACAATATACTTGTAAAAAAATTATAAATGGGCCTGAAAGTGTTTATGAAAAGGAATTCGGATATATTTTCAATTATTTCCTAATATATTACAAAAATGAAATTATTCTTAATTTAGAATTACAATCATAGACTAAATAATGTGCTCATTAGCTAAAATTAAGGATGTTAATTTTAGCGAAACGACAGGATAATAAGAACGAGTTATATATTTATTAAATAAAGCATTCCGATGGATTCATGATTCCAAGTAAACACCATGCACACATAGTAGAAACTACAACTTAATTTTTATCCAAGTAATCTTATCATAAACCATTAAAATTTGATAACTATACCAAACCTCAAGTACTGTAGTTGGGGATTACTACTAAACTATACAGAGAAATTAAATAACTACATCATAAAATATTCATTATGAAAATAAGGAAATAAGGAAAAATAAACACAAAGTTATATTGTTTATAAGCATTTCTAGGATGTATAAAATAAATTAGTTATCAAAAAATTGATTTTTAAGATTTTTTGCTTATAAAACATAAAAAAGTTCGGCAAAACAAACTAATTAAAGAAAAATGTATTATATAATATTACTTTCCTATAAATACACCATAGAGCTCCTAAGAGGGGATTTATGCCACAAAAACAGCAACTACTAAAATAATAACATACTAATAATCGATCCCTAATTATAGCACTTGGTTTCACATCATGATGTTTTACTGAGCGTGATCGGGTTAGTATATTGTGTTTTGCTTCCACAATATTATCCTAGAATATTAACACAATTTAGCAACAAATTTGATTAAAAACAATCATTAAATCATATAGTTTACCATATGTAGTTCGTTGTCTGTGATAGTATGAAAAGTTGACAACTGTTCAACTTCTTGTAGGGCAACATTATACTATAGATGGTGTAAATAATTCATACCACATTGATACACTAATAACCTTATCATGATATAACACACTCACAAAACTATTGTCCAAATGAACTTTTGGAAACTCAACTGTTACAAATAATACTTGTGAAGGTATAAATAGATCCTACAAATGCAATTAAATTTTACATGGTATAGACTGGTTACAATTCGAATCTTTTCAAATTTATTAAATGTCAATTTATCAAGCCATCCATAATGAGGTACTATATCTTCCCCATACATTCTAATAACATAATTTATTTCTGTCATTATATGTTCAGCTTCTTTATCATCAAAATTAGAATCCGAAATCGCAAGATTAAGCAAATATTTTCTTTTTTCTAGCTTTAATTCTACTATTCCAGTTAAAACTTCTCTATCAATATAAAAATATATATAAATTCATTCAAACAAATTAGTATTGAAGAATATTAATATGACATGGCGACATTTCACCGAATGCGCACCCACATAAATTTATTTTGTACAATGGTTTAGATGGACGAAAATGAAATTACTCGTTTTTTAATTATAAAATCTATCAGAAATAGTGAAAAAATTCTTTATCATAATTTTATTTATGTAAAAGATACTCGTACTCAAAATTCTCAGCTATGGAAATGTCAATTCTCGAATATGCAAAGAAAGGTTGAAAACCTCTTCATTTGATGAAATTCAGAAATGGGAAAGAGGTATTTAAAACCACATTGTATCGAAAATAAAAGAAGAAATTAATACCTAACGATAGAAGAAAAAATATTAGCAGAAAACCCCCAATAATCGACGAATAAAGTGTCATTCCCTAGCTACTGATTACATCAGTATTAATGAACTCCCCATTGCCCAAAAAAATCTTTTTATAACTTAATCCAAAATTCAAGAAAGCGTTACTTAATCGAAGTAAATTATGAGTCTAATCTATTTAATCGAAATATAAAAAAAAGTTACGGAATGAAGATTTTGTTTTGCGTGATCGGGTTCTAATGGTGTCAATCGAATTATTATTTTTTCTAGAGAGAAAATTTGGTTCACCTGAATAATTCAAAAATATATTTACGTGATGTGACTTTCAGAGAGGTTCCAAAAAAATTTTTTCCAACTTTATGTTATTCATGAAAAATTTCCAACAAATTCTATCTATTGTATACATATTAATAAAAAATAAAACTGAATCATTGTATAAAAATGTGTTCTCCATACAGCAAGACAATAAAGTTCTATTTCCACAGTATTTAATTGTCGATTTTGAAATTCAGTAATTCAATACTTTTAAAAAAGCATCTAGCACTACAATTATTAAATTCTGTTTGTTCCATTTCAGTCAACACATCAGGAGAAAAATACAAAAAGAAGAATTTTTAAGAATATATCCACAAATTCTGATTTCAAAATCTATATGAAATGTTTTTTTTATCATTGGCGTTTGTTTTAATTGAGTTTGCCGAACAAGGATTTGCTAAATTGAAAAACAAAGCAAAAAAATTTTTAGCGAAATTAAATTGAATTCATTTCTTTTTTACTTTAAACAAAATATCCAATAGATGATGTGAACGCCTATTATCGCATAAGAGATGAAATAGATTTAACTTTTAATGTGGCAGAAGCTTTCAACTGTCATTTCCATAATCGGCTCGACAAATTCCCTGCAGGACTGCAAACAACTATAGACAAATTAAAAGAAGTTTAAAGTAATACAAAACAAGAAATCGATTTTATTATTGTGTAATTAAAACACAATTGTTTCAGAAAAAGAAACTATCCAAAAATGCCGAAAATAAAAAACATAGTATTAATTATGAAAGATACTATGACACACTATTTAGAGGCTATTTCCACTATATATACTTGGAAAGTGGAATGAAGATATATATGAAAACTTTAATTATCTTAAAGATTATTTTATTTGTGTTTATTCAAAAAAAATAACTTAAAAATCGTTTCATGGGCACGCCTTGGGCGACTTGTCGCCGAACTTTCATGACTTTTATAATTAGTAGTTCGCACATCTTATGATTATAATTAAAATTCACAGTTATGGTCCCATCAGGAATATTATCAAATCCTGCATCACCATTACACTCATTTAGCTTTTGCTTCATTTTAGAGATATCAAAGCGATGTACGCTTTCTTTACAGTGACATGGATGTGTAATAGTTATGTTTTTATTATAGTCATGCGTTGAATCATTTTCCTAAAATAAAACATAGAGAAAAAATGATATTTTTGTGTGTATTTAACGTACATTAAGTAGAGTTAAAATTGTATAGTCAACAACATCCTCTAATCCAGCACACTTAATATTGTGTGTTTTTGATAAAGTATTCTTTATATTATGAACTAATGGATTATTAAGTTTCTTATATGCTATCAATAAACCATTGTTCCTCATAATAGACACTGCGGTAGAACCTTCAATTACTTCTCCATACTCTAGCTCAGCCACTTCATAGTATAGATATGGCTCATATACTCCATCAATATTAATGCAATTGTAATTTCTTTTTCCTTCAATGAATTTTTTAGCAATCTTGTCAGGTAATCTCGGAACTTGCCTTTTTAATTTTTATAAAATGTAAAGCAATAACAATATTGTTACTTTAAATCACGATATACAAAAGTATGTGCATTAACTGCCACTTTTAACACTTTATCTTTTCTAATTAAGTCACTTATCTTATCGAATATATTGACACAATACTTTCTTATTGTAGACTTTAATTCTAATAAGTTAAATTTTGATTTTAAGACTATATCCAAAAAGATTCATTATTATCAGCTTACTTGAGCAATCACCCCATTGTCCAAGCACATATTTATACTTTCCATCTAAATTTTTCTGAAATACATATTGAATTTCAGCATCCAGATCAGTCCCCAACTCAAAAAATATGTTTAACTATTCATAAGTAAAATTTTTTAGCAAATATAGAATAGAATTAAACTTTTTTTGGTATATATTCATTTAATATATTTTCAGCAATATTATCAAGTGAATGTTCATATTCAAGAGTTACACGAATAAATAATAAAAGTATTGAAGCTTTTAATATAACCATCTCAAGCGATATTTCTAATTTGATTAAGATTAATAATAAATTTTTTCGGATTTTTAAATACATAGTTAAAACTATTATATACAAATAATGGTTATTCGTCATCAAATAGTAATTAGAAATGTTGTTTTAAAAAAAGGTAATATAATATTTATAATATGAAAAACTAATTCCTTTATAAGATGTTTAGCCATAAAATTTAATGTTACTTATAGATGTGTGTGCGGAATTACAAGTAAATATAAATAGTTTTATCTAATGCTATTGATGATTTTCGTTAATTTAATCACCTATGTGGTTAGACTATCATCTAATTACATTTCTTCGTAAATCAGATAATGCACTTTTATGATGTATTAATAAGTTATAATACTAAAAACAACGTTTTTATCAGCTTAATATCAATTAAAAATTATTTTTTGATACTATCATTTATTTATAATGTCCGAAAATAAGAAATGGAAGTGATAATTAGTAAATACGTGACTATTTTGAGCATTTTTTTATATAATTCTATAAGAAAAGCCAACATTGATTATTAGGTATTATAAATAATATCTAAATCTGCTTTTATTTATAATTACCATAAATATAAGACAAAATTTATCAATATTATGACAAAAATTTTAGATAAAATAATTCAATGAGTTACTAATTTATATAAAATATTTTAGAAACAGATATTGAATAACGAGCTTGAATTAATTTCTTTTATCTCTGCTTTTTCTACAATTATTAGTGGAACGATGTATTACATATAGCAGTTGGTTTTATAACTATCAAATTTAAAATTTCATAATTTATATGAAATATTTGATGCTTTTTGAATTAAAATTAGTCTATATTTATATTTATTGCTAGATAAAAATGTATACTTTTTACAATTATAATTGTTGAAAATCTAGTTAATTTTAAATCACAAATTATAGTCAATAATTATTCAAAGTATAATTTTGGTAAATTTCTAAAAATTGATATACGACAATTATTTCCGTCTACGTCTTCATCAAAGTTGTTTGATTACAAAATCATCGCAATCCGCATTTTAATTTCATAAATCATTGTTTTCTACTAAGACAGTTCAAACTTCAGAACACTACTATAATTTTTTGGAATCTAGTGTAATTTAGTAGCGCATAAGACTTGGCATAGTTAAGCAATGAAACAACAGAATACAGAAGAAAGTTATTCAGCTCAAGTAGCTAACTCGTACAGTCCAAATATTTTTATAACGATAGTAAAGAAATTACTGTTTCCACAGAATATTGTAATATATATATAACTGACATCTGCAATGGGCGGAGTTCGTTTGGTGTATTAGTGTGTTGTTTAAACCGTGTTATTATACTTGCGAGATTATATTGGTGTCAGGCTAATAAAAAAATAAATGTCAAATAATTAAACTTAAATTAACATATTGAGGAGCGGCTAGATGAAATAGCCGACACCATATAGTCAAAGGCTACAACCATAATCAAGCGTATGACTACCTAACAATAAGCATTCGAATGCACATAAAAGACTGCTGTTGTCCAATAAAAACAAAGAAAATTAATTTTGTAGATGTTCTTTTTCCAATTATATTTTGCTATTCAACCACGATCATTGACCCAGAGTGGAGCTAGAATGATTTTTTGAGTGTAATTAGTTACAACAAAGAGAAGTTAGACAAATTGGCAATTAGAATTTCATCAATGCTAAAGATCTAAATGTCTAACATAACTCTGGATTAGGTGCTATTTTATCTCAAACCTAAAATCATAGCACTTGTACCTCAACAGTCTCAACTTATAATTGATGGTTGTACTTAAGCTGTCGTTGTAAGTCCTAATATCGTTGTGTCAATCATATTTAACCCTCTAAGTATCTTGGGGTCGAATCGACCCCAAAACGATTTTAAAACTTGGCATAACTTTTCTACTAACATTAAATAAACAAGGAATTCCATCTCATCCTTAAAAATATATTCTTTTATCAATCAATGTAAGGATTAATATTTAAAGTTGTATAAACATGGAGAAAATAAAAAAAACACTCTCCAAATAACAAATGGGGCCGAAGTAACCCAACTAGTTTATTTGCTATTTATGCGCATCTATAATTTTTAGGTTTTTTTTTAAATATTGGGATATTCTGTCGACAGAATTTTGGGACATATGAAGGTTATTGAATCTACCGAGGTCACGTGATCGGATAGGTAATTGCTGTATACGCGGTGGTATCTTCTAGATTTGGAGGAAAAAATTATTTTTCATTATTCTGGTCAAGTGTAATAATATTTTTTTGTTAAGATATTAATGGAATCTGACTGTAACAATTCTATTTTTAATGATGAACCCTCTAGGAGTGAGTTTGAAGATGCTTTTATTGATGATTTTTCCGAAGAAAGTAATGATGAGCTAGAAAACTACGATGAATCGTTTACCAGCGAGAGTGCTTTTGTTTGAAACACTAAAAAACCTTCTGCATCAAGAGTATGTGCAGAAAACATTATGAATAGTTCTTCTGGTTCAAAAATTTACACAACAATCAAGGTAAAATCAACGGTGACTGTTTTTTATTATTCTTTTCTACCGAACTTATTAAGATTATATTGGAACACACAAATTCTCTTGAATCTCAACATTTTGTAGATACATGGACAGATATTGATGAGGTGGAATTGAATGGGTATATTGGTAGTTTGCTACTAAGGTGTGTACACATAGATCGAGAAGAACCTCTTTTATAGTTATTTAGTATGAGTGAAGGCAGAGATATATATAATGAGCTTTTTAGTTTGCGGTGGTTCAGACAAGTTACACGAGCATTAAATTTAGATGATATGTCTACAAAAACTCAGAGAAGGGAGCAGGATAAGTTTAGCCGGATTGGAGATTTCTGGATGTGTTGGAAATCGGATTTACCAGGATGTTTTTCTCCTAATGAAAACTTACCAATTGGTTCTTTTCAGAGGAAAATGTCCATTTAAGCAATATATGCCATCGAAGCCCGCTAAATATAATAAACTTTTTTTATTGCAGTTGACACTACCTCCGATTATGTTTATAATATTGAACCATTTCGAAATGTAAGTGTTGGCGAAAATATTGTTTTACAAGTTAGTATTAAACTTTTCTTCTATTCTGGAAGAAATATACTTACCGACAATTTCTTCACATCATTAAATCTATCTGAAAAACTGTTGGATAGAAAATTAATGTGATTGGGAGCAATTCGTCACGGCAAAAGAGAACTACCCCCTTGTGTATTACCTTCAAAAAGTAGAAATCTTACAGCACTACCTTTCTCTACAACGTAAAAAATATACAGACTACGTATGTGAGCAAAAAAAAATAAATCAGTTATTCTTCTGTCAAGTGGAACAATCAAATGACACCATAATAAGTGGAGATAAAAAACCAGAAATTGTTATCGCTTGTAACGAAACAAAAGGTGGTGTTGACACCATTGACAGAAGGTAAGCGTCAGTTTCGACTAGACTATTTAATAGGAGATGGCCCATGAGAGTTTTTTAATGTATTGGATATCTCTTTTGTAAATGCATTTGCATATATAAAGATGTGTTTAAGTCATACATCATTAGGCGGAAGTTTCTCAAAGAAATCGCTGCAGAACTACATAAACCCCTTCTACAGACAAAAAATAAAAAATATTTTAATAAATCACTATCTTTAGTCTTTTCAAAAATACCAAAACCTCTTTTAAAGCTATGCAGATGTCAAATATGTCCATAACAAAATACGAAAGAAAAACTTTATCATCTTGTAATCAATGCAACCGGTATTTCTGCAGTGACCATTCAGCCAAATGGCTGTACTCAATGTTACAAACATCAGTAATATTAGAAAATATTTTTTATTTGCTGTCTATTTTCTTTTTATTGATTAATTATTCCATGATGGACTTTAGGCGCAAAACGACATAAATAATACAACATATAGTTGTTTTTGTAGTAGCACACCATAGAAATTCAACGAGTATTACTTAAATTGGAAACTGAATGCAATAATTAGCTATAAGCAAATTTTACATTATAATAAAGTATTTTCACATTAAAAATTTAATACCTATAGCTTACAAATTGTCTGGCATAGTAGTAGCGTATTATATATTATAGAGGATTAGGTTTTTATACTCTAAATTACTTCAAATTCAATCGACAGAATTTCAAAATATTTTAATAAAAATTAATTAAAATAAATTTATTGATATAAAGAGAAAATAAAAAAGTGGGGTCGATTCGACCCCATTTGTTACTTTGAATTTTTTTTTAGTTAAGAGGTTATAACCCCTGGCGCAGTATATTGGGTTGTGAAGTTCAAGTTGGTCAGACTTGCTTCATTAAATTCATTAAACGCTGTAGGCACGGCAGCGAAGTTTTTCGATAATATATCGACATCACAACACACCAGCTCCGACTTATTATTTTGCGGTAGTGTGGGAATTTAACCCACTAAACATCCTCGTTTTGGGGCGACCACCACCCCTACTACCCTATCCATCTATTGGACGTTGGATCTGTGGGAATCAACTCAACAGAGGCGGAAATTTACTATCGTACCCTAGTGCATTAGCACTCGATTTCGCCCTCCTATCAGGCTTCCTCCCACTACCAGCATGTAACATAATTCTTTTTTACAGAAACGTGCAATTACCATAGTGTTCCTACTAAGTTCGGATTAGGGATACGATAGACCGGAAACAATGGGCGGCACCAGGATTCGAACTCGTGACCTTGGGGTCAGCGACCTAAGCCTCTACCACTAAACCATCTGTCCGCTGCTGTTACTTCGAAGGTTGCGGATTTTTTGTTCATTAGAGGGATAATCAAGATTATTTCTTAATCACAATATATTTTTTTAAAAATACAATAAAATTTTTATGTTGTGGGAAGAATTAAAATAGTCGTGTAATTTCAATTTTTTTAAATTCAATACCATGCGCACATCGCTTTGTCCCAACTAAGCAAATTTATTAGAATCTCCAGTAACGAATACTCGTGCGCGCGATGATTTCGGGATCTTAAAGGGACCTCATAAAAAGTAAAAAAATGAAGTTGATATTATAAATTAATTTTTTTAGAGTGATATAATATCTAATTCTCTAGTATATATAATATTTTAGGAGCATTCGAATGATTTTAATATACTTTATCAGGTTATTTACAAATAAAAATGAAAAAAAGGACATATAAAAACATATTATTGTAATTAATTTAATAATATCAAGTAGTTAAAGTATGAAATATTATATATAATGAGTTTTTTTTGAAAAAATAACATTATATCATATGCGTCAAAATTGTGCAGCCTAATTTTGCCATTTTGTAATCGAATTACTTACGTTTGCTTGATATATACATTCAGAGGTTTTATAAAAAACATTTTAATAAACTTGATCTTTATAATTCCTTTCTATTTTATAATTAGCTATAGTGTTCCAAAAACAATTTAAGGTACCAAAAAAATAACGCTTATGTACACAATGCGTCATGATTGCTAACATCGCCCACAGATTTTAGTAATTGTCTAGAAAATTGATAACATAATATTGGATTTCAAAAAATTATGTTCTAATAAGGAAAAATTATTCAAATATTTGTTTGATTATAAAATGTTGAAAATACACTCCAATACGCAGATCCTACAAAATCAGCAAAAAAAAAATACGGAGATGTGGCAATAAATATTTTAGAAAACTAATTCTATAACAAGTGATTCTATATTATTAACCTTCAGGTTTGATAATTAGAGTACTTAAGATTTTATAAAACATTTATTAATGGTGAACCAGGAAATCATGCTGCTTTATATTATTGAGTACACAAATGCCCATAAAATTTTATAACCAAGGAATTTCAATATGTCGATCACAATTGTTAAGTTCAGATGAATGATATCGGACATTTAGTTAATGGATTCTCAACAAAAAGGTGTTAATTATTACTTTTGAAAACCTACCAAAATATAACCGTGGTACAAGAGTTTTCTAGCAGGTTGTTTAGAGGTATTGAACGAGGAACACCAAATATGTTTTTGGTTACTGTCGAGAAGTGAGATCAAGAAACAATAATTCCAATAATTCAGAAATATTTCTTCCCAGGAAAATTTAATTATTGTTGTTGCCCTTGTAATTTATTTAGAAACAGCAATTATTACTGATGATGCCACAGTGTATCGAATTGTACCTACTTTTTGTTATTCTCAATTTTTCATGGAATCATATTATGACATAGGGTGGCAGAAGACGGTTCACACACCAACACCTTTAAGTCCTACTAGCATCAGCAAAAGATATCATTACCGAGTAATGAGGCTCTGAAATATTTTTATCAAGAGGAATCAATTGGGAACTTTAATGATATAATTTATAAACAGATATTTTAACGAATATATATTTAGAAAAAACAAATTTTTCAAGTCCCCCATTCTATGTTTAAATATTATCATTTTAAAAATCCTCATGATCTTGTTATATAAAGAAGATAAAAAATTTGCTGCAAAAAATAAAATCCCCCTAATCATATTTTATTTTCATCTCTATAAATATTTAATAGCTTTTGTTCTTTTTAGTGTATATTGCTGTTGAATTTATTTAATAAAGAATTTATATACGAATTCAGTTTTCAAATTATTTAAAACTTTATGTTATGGATTAGTATATGCGCGAAAACTTTTGGACATACATTTCACTGATTGTTGGTTAGTGTGCGTATTTTTATTTCAGCGTGGTGCTAGCTAGTCGTTCACAACGGTGACAGGGGTCGGATACGAACTACGCCACCGAAGTGATTGGAGACTTTGTGTAGATTACGTTAAGTTAAACACAAATACAAAGCATACTTTTTTCCCCTTGCCAAATATCTCAGAGACATTGGGTCAGTTCTTAGGATCTTAATATTTCTACACACTAGAGATTTAAAATCTGGATATTGGCATATTTGCATTAAATGAACAACATAAATAGAGAACGGCTTTCACTAAACCCTTTTAACTCTGTCAGTTTAATGTGCTACTTTTTGTTGTAACCAATGCTCCTACGAGTTTTCAACAGACGAGCTAAAAC
The DNA here is from genome assembly GCF_042242105.1 of Pempheris klunzingeri. Taxonomy (NCBI): domain Eukaryota; kingdom Metazoa; phylum Chordata; class Actinopteri; order Acropomatiformes; family Pempheridae; genus Pempheris; species Pempheris klunzingeri. The sequence goes on from NW_027255118.1 coordinate 27,944, forward strand.
TCTTCAACGGCTTCATTGGTATTGGCTACCTAATATATTTGGATGATATAGTTATTTTCTCAAAAATAGAAACTGAGCGTAGTGCTAAATTACAGAGTATTGAATCGAATAAAGAAATATGGATTGCAACTGAACACAAACAAATGTGTGTTTATATAAATACCAATTTCGTACTTAAGCTATCTTATTTTAAGAAAGGAATTCAAACAGATCCACAAAAGATCGTAAAGATTGCTAATCATCCAAAAGCATGAGGCATATAAGAACTCAGAACATTTTTGGGATCGCGGCAAATTATCATAGACATTACATACAAGTATTTACTGAAATAACCTCGCCACTTACCAAATTAACCCACAAAAACACATAATTCGACTGGAATACCGAATGAAGCATGGCTTTTAAAAAATTACAGAAAGTGCTTAGTTCACCACCTATCTTAAAATTACCGAATTTCGATCATCCTTTTGAACTAGCAACTGATACACCCGATACAGCGATTAGTGCAGTACTGAGCCAGAGAACCAATGGAAGTGAGTATGTCACTTTTTATTAAAGCAGGCTCTTTAATGACGCTGAAACGAATTACTCGGTCATCGAAAAAGTGTCTAGCTATAAATTCATACAGGAATTATTTGTTTCGTAAAGAATTCAGAGTATGGACAAACCATAACTATTTAAAGTATATCAATTCACTCAAAGATACACATCGTAGACTTGCTAGATGGAAAATATTATTGTAAGAGTATGATTTTGACATCATATATAGACCAAATAGCAGAAACTATAATGATGATTATATGTCAAAAATACCCCGTGAATAACCCTTGAACAATGTCCACATTAATGGGTGATATATCAATAAGAGAAATCAGTAAAAATGAAGTAGTTCAACATTACAAGGAAGATGATTAACTAAAGAGTTAAAGCTATAACTGGAAAGGACAAAAAAAGAGAAGACCAAGAGTGGAACACTTTTGATTATTAACAAATGTTGTCTATAGAACTTGATAAACGCCCGTTGGGTTGATTTAGCAGCTATATGTGCCCAAAATGTTAAGAGGAAAGCTCATGGTGAGTGCGCCTTTTTTCGTTACTTTAAAACATTTGAAATTATTAGAGAAAGATTTTACTGGCCCATTGACCAATATTAAATCACTAAATTCATCGAGCGATGTAACCTTTGCGATTGATTCCGTTCATTACACCCAAAAAAGTGTTTACTTCATTTCAACGCCACCCAAACCATTTGAGATATTCAGTGAGATATGATCGCGTCTTTGCGAGAAATCGGGCTTGGCAACAGATATATTCTAGTTAGTGACGATGTGTTTCCAAAATGGGCCAAAGCTTTTTATATAAGATCTACAGATAGTCCAACCATCTCTAAAATACTCATTGACGATGTCGTTTTGGTATCACTGAACAAATTCATTACGATAATAGCTCAAATTTCATTTCAGAATAATTCAAAATGTGCGCAAAATATTTTTAATTTCCTGTACAAATACATTCTTTTACCACCCTGAAGGAAATGGTGAGGTAGAAAGCATGATTGGCCCTCTTAATAAAATGCTAATTAAAGCTTGTTATAAAGTTCTGAGTGGGATCAAATTTTACCAAAAATCCTGTTTTATTATAGATGCTCAACTTATTCATCAACTGGATACTCTCCTTATAAACTTATGATTGGTCGCTCTCCAAGAACTCACCTTGACACTATTTTCGACGATATGAATGTTGCTTAAACTGAAACAGATAATATTTACAACAGATTTGTTAGTACAATGAATAAGAATCCTAAAAAACATCTCTAATGAAACAAAAATATGGCTAGAAGCATCAAAAAGCACCCTGAATAAATACTACAAAGAAAACCGAATATAAGGGCAGTTAGTTTATGTGAGGAAGTATAAAAGAATCGACAAGTTTTCTTCTTTTTAAACAGGATAATTTCAAATAGTAGATCGAACAAGACTCCGTAAATTACAAAGTAAAAGATTCGAAAGGAGAAAGTATGGTTGTGCACTATAATAAAATTAAACGATATAATTCAAACAAAAGAGTCAACCTGTAATTTTTTGAACCTGCTTCAAAAATATGGTACTTACCCAAAGGACCTGGAAAATGAAAAACAACTTGACAATAACAGAGACGCTGGTAATGGTCATAACTCTGATTTTGGTAAGCAGTGTGCAGAAACCTCAAAATGTAATAGACAGCCACCAGAATATTTGAACGGTGTTACCATCGTAAATTACAGAGAGAGAGAGAGAGCAACGTTATGAATTACTATATACGCGGACGCTATAAGATATGAATTTTACTGATTGTTGGTTTGTTTACGTGATTCTATTTCAGCGGACGCTAGTCAAAAGACACTTTAATATTACACGTTGAAAATAATTTTTTTTTTTAAATTTGTACTCTATAATACACATATTTATATTTAAGACAATGCTAAAAGTTTTAGTTCATATAAATCAAAAAAAAGTAATGCAGTTCACCTATAAGTAAAGTGGGGGCATAGTTTTCCAAATTTTGACGTTTTCCCCAAAAATTGAAATCTTTAAGTACTGGGTGAAAAATGTAAAAAAATTACGGTAATAACAAAACTAGGATAAAAAAATCTATAATTTTCATTTTCTTTCTTTTGTCGAAGTAAATTCATAGTATTGGCTTTAAACTTTTATAAGATTAAGGATATATTCAAGAGCTTCTTCATTAACTACATAAAGAAGAATTGTGAAAGCACCTTCTAGTACTTTTATAATTCTCTCATCATTCAAATATTCGAAAAATTTTTCGCTGTTACATCTTCCTCATCATTGCTATGATTATATTAAAATTTCTATGGAAGTGTATAAAAAGATATCCTGAATAATCAGGCATTCTTCGTTGTTTAGCTGTTAGAAACTTGAATATCTATAACTTTTTTAAAGGAATTTCGTATTACAGAATCACTTACTTCGCCGCAGGCCACTTGTGAGCATGATTTTGCATCTAATACTGTAATTCCCCTTTATAACTCTACCTATTTTAGCTTAAGGACTTTGATCATATTTAATTGTCCATCGTCACATTATTAAATGATTTTTAAGCTCTTTTATTATCCCTTGATCAAATGGATGTATTAAAAAAGTTGTGTTTCTTCGGATGAAGATTATTAATGATGATTGAATATCAGATAAAATCAACATAATCTGCATTATCCATTAGCAGCGCTATTTTTTTTCTTCAATAAAACATGATAGCCAATTTCAAAAAATGCTTGTTGAAAATTGGCTTGTATGAAGCATCATATTTAATGTCGATGGCTTCTGATTCACCTCGTCTCAAATACTCTTTTAGCGACTCTGACCGACCTTTTATTTTATTATTAAATTTTTTTACTATAAATTTAAAATAAAAAAAAGTGAGCGACATTCTTCTTTCCTACTCTATGTTCGCTGGAAGATTGATTCATTTCTTGTATCAAAGCTTCTTTTTGGCAGGTTTTTTATAAAAAAATTTACAGCTTCATCAAAATCATTACTCAAAGCATTTAAAAAAAACTAAATTTTTTAAGTAGGACCATTAAATTTTGATCAAAAGTAATCTGCAACTTTTTTTTTAAAGCCCTATAAGCTGATAAAGAGAGTTTTTAAATCAATCTGCTTCTTAAATCTGTAAAGACAGTAATTTGAAGCAACAAAGTCTTTATTAGGATGCCTATTTGCAATTTTACGTTCAATAAACTTTAAAGTTGGCCCATTGCTGGGAAACCTTTGGATTTGAGAGAACGAAAAATCCAGTCTATATTTATTTAGTATCTCGTAGTCTTATTTGATGTATAGCAGACATGACATAAGATTTCCCTTCTTTTTCATTTTAATTTTTAGCATATATAGAGTTCCGTTAGAGATGCAATATTTCTCTCAAATAAATGTATCCTTATGTCTAATTGACTCAGTATCCTTACATATTCTAATCTTTTTTTATTTTGATTTAAATAAATTTAAAACTTGAATATTACTTGATGGATTGAAATAGTGGATAACTAAAGTATAACTACAATGAACTAACGCCGTTTTTATTATTTTATAGATCACCATTCAAGAATATTCTAGAATCTTCGATGCTTAGAAATTGATTGAATAAGTTTCAAAAGTTTGTTAATAAACCAATTGATTGGAAAAATAGTAATTAATCTGAAATTGCAACTAGTTTTTTACAACTCGGTGAGGGTTAATTTATTTCATAAATTTTCATTTTTTATAAAGATTCACTATTAAGATAATAAAATTTATCTTAAACGAAGTCAAACGTTATATTTACGCTCAGCAATATTTCCTTTCGTCGGATGATGTCAAAATAATTGGACAAATATAATTTTCTATTTAGTATACTAAGTGACAAATCTCTTTTTTATTGAAGGTAAATGAATTTTGTTAAAACTCCTAATACGCAAAAAGTTATTCTTTGTAACCGAAAATTCAAATATATGCTAATTATAGAAAGAAAATTATTAAAAATCAAGATTAATAATACTTCTCAATAGTTAATATTATGGAAAAAATTTTTTAAGGTATAACTTGAAATAATTATATAATATGAAATAAAATTATTTTGATTTTATGTTATTTAATTAATGACTAGATATTCATTAATTACAGACAATTTGGTTTTAATTGTATTTCACAATGTTAAATTTTTATCATAATAAATAAAAATTTGCCTTCATGCCACATTCAAATCCGTAATAATAATTGTATGTTATACTTATTCAACAGCTTGTATCTCTGCGTAGAATTGTGAAGTAATACGCGAGAAAAACGTCTCATAATGCTGAATAAAATTTAAAAAATTAGAGATTAATTTTTGTAGCTTAAAAGTGAACTATTTTCCACATTATACATTATTAAAATTCACATGATTAAATTATAAATTTGCAAACATCTCAAAATTTTGATTTAGTAAAAACTTCCCATTTATCTAAAATAATATATTTAATCCTATTATAAAAATTTATTTTATTCTTTCGTGTCAAATAAAATATAATAGCAAACATTAAATAATAATGAGTCGACTAAGTTTTTTTTCATTCATAAGTAAATTGAATTTTACAAAAAAGTGAGAATTTGTTTTATTTATCGATTTTCTTGTAGATCCAAAATCCATAAAATAACGCTGGTTTTTGGTTCGATAACATAAGTTAATAATAGTTTTAACTTCTGCACCATCTCTAAGTAATAGACAATGGTTTGCCGTACTTAGTGCAACTATGTTGCACTAACTATAGTGTTTTATGGATCGAGTCTGGAAAAATTTTAAATAATATCGAAACATGATATAATACAATAGGGAATTGTTCTCTTGAAAAAGCTTGGATATATCACTTAAACTTTTCATATTGAGAGGGGTTCTAGATAAATATACATAAGTGAGAGCTTTAGAAAGAAGGCTTGAAAATGCTTTAGCGGAACGAAAAATTATTAAAACCACAGTTTTCCTTATTTTATTATGACTTATCTTACTCTAAATTGTAAATATTAAAAAAACTGTTGAGCTTGTTTCTTCATAAGAATTGATTCGGGGACCAGACACTAAGCTTTATAATGGAAAAATAGCCTCTTTGCAAACTACTAGGTGCAATTCCTTAATCTCATAAACGAAATATATGACAATTACATTTTCAAATTACATTTCATATCTTATAATGAATGTGTACACTTTTACAGCGGAAAGCGCCATATCTATTCTATAATTCATTCAAATGATGATACTTTTTTAAAAAGAGATTGTCTTCAACATATTAATAAGCTTGTTTCTCTAAACTTCTGAGTTAATAAAGAAAATTCAAACATTCTTACAGGATGTTATTTATAGCTGTGTATTCTTGAAGTTTAATACTCAAATTTATATAGCATAAAACGAGAAAATTACAACATAATGCTGCAAATTTTTTCACATTTGGTCAATACTTGTGAGGCTCATTTGAAAGATAATAATCCTTTCAATACATTCGTCATTGTACTATTATATGCTTTTAGTAAGTGTACTAGAAATTAAATTCTAAAGCCATATTATCACAAGTGCAGCTACTATCATGATGCATATTTCGTTGTCAATTACATTTCATTCGTATGAATTGATCAGAAAACAAGTTTGTTGTTATACAGAAAAAACTGGTATTATATTCTATGATAATAATGGTTATGCTGCACAGAGAATTGAAGCATCTAAATAAATATTTTCTGCCAATTTGTGTACTCTTCAGAACTTAACATCTCCTGTCCAAAAATTACGCCAACACAGTTATGACATACATTTCAAGCATGAAGTTATTTATCTTATGCAGTAAAAGTGTATCATTATGAATGTACAACACTAATTCTCCGTAATCTATTATCAGATGTAATAATAAAAAAAATAATAATAATGCAACAGAAGAATTACTAAAACAAACAGAATAATTAGCCAGATAAGATTAGTTACTGAATTTGTACTATATTTAAATTAAAGACCACTTTCTAAAATGTACATAGGAATCAACTCAAAAAAAATTCAAGAAAATATTCCAAATGTTACAATAACGGTGGTGCCTACGCATCTTATTACGAACTAACTCGACAAACGAGTTGTTTACTTAACTTCAAAATAACCACATGACTTTTAAAGCTAAATTATTATAATATACAATAAAATAAGTTATCCTCTCTAGAAAAGACAGTATAGTTTGCATGGTAATGAGGGGAGTATCCAGCTCGTTAAAATTCGGCATGTTACGCATGTCAGAAATTCCCCGATTTATTCAAAATTCATATTAGCTCGATTTTAAAATATGGTCCAGGTAAAAATTATCTTAGAAATTTAATTTCTAAATATTGGCATAAATCCTGATTCGGGAATAATCGACCACGACGCACATTCTTGCGCACCAGTGATATTCTTTTTATTTTGATGAATAAATCCATTATAACACATTCAGAAATATTATTGAATATTTTTTTTATATAATATAAATTCGTGTGAAATTTATTTTTAGCGTTCCTTTGTTTGTGAATAATTAACATTGTAAATTTCTCCTTAGACAAGTTTGAGAATATTTTATTAATTATCATATAAATATAAAATTAATTTCCTTTTAAGTTTCAGCGTTTTTTTTAACTCAAAGGTCGAATCGCGCAGTAAAAGTGTGCAGCATGGTTTTTTTCAAGAGTCAACGCCAGTTTTACCGTTTATTACTCAACAAAGAAGCATTAGTTGATTTTTTAAATGAAAGATCTTTGCTCCAGAGACCCGAAAGGTGTAAAAACTGCCGTAAACGCAATACCTTTAAACTGAAAATAATCAAGAAAGGGAGGCCCAATGACTCAAACAGTGACCAAAGCCGATGACGACGAACATAAATTGACATATATATGTTAAAAGTAACTTAACTATTAAGAAAAAAATATAAATTTACATAGTCAAAAGTGCAAAACTCATTTTTCCTTACGAACGTCAACATTTTTTTCAATAATGAACATGAATGGAAACAACTCCTCTAAACTATCGATTCCGGATATATTTGAAATTATATACCTATGGTGCGTTGAAGAGTTAAGGTGTAGAACAGTAATTTTAACTTCAATTACAGAAAAGACCATTAGTTATTGGTATTCCTCCATGAGAATTATATGCACAAAAGTATTCAAACGTAGGGAAAAGATGGGTAGTCCTGAAACTATAATTGAAATAGATGAGTGTTTACTGCGAGGAAAAAGAAAAAACAACAGAGGAAGGTACTTGGAGTTTGGACAGATGGCGAAGTGCTCCAAACGAAACGTTCATTCCAAATGAATCTGAAGATGATGGCTCTGATAGCAATCTGGATGTAGAGCGATATGGAAACCGCATTGACGGCCCCTGGGTGGTAGGAATATGTGAGTGTTATGTTGATGGTGAAGGAAAACGAAGTTTATTTGAGTCCAGATTTTTTATTGTGCAGAGAAGAGATAAGGTAACTTTAATTAGGTTAATATTACAAGAAGTAGAACATGGGACAACAATATTTACTGATGAATGGAAAGGTTACGGAAAGCTCAGGATTTATGGTTACAGAAACATAACAGTTAACCATTCTCAAGAATATGTAACTCAAGAAGGCTTCCACACTAATACTGTAGAAGTTGTATGACATCACCTAAAAAAAAATCTCGCGACGAATGAGCGGAGTACCAAGACATCTCCTTGATTCTTACCTACACGAACAGTGGTTAAGATCAATTCATAGAGATAATTGGCAATTTTTTTGACTATATGTTGACTAAGATTAGCCAAATCTATTCTGTTGAGTGAATCATTCGTTAAATATATATATATATATATATATTGTATTTTAATTTTATGGTTTATATTAGTTGAGCGCATAAACATTATCCCAAAGAATCTTCTAACATTTAATTTTTGTAATTGTATACTTTTTTTTCGTATATGTTCATTATTATAGCTTACATTTCACTTATTTGCCACCATTGCGAATTTATCTGATATAAAGTAAAAACTGTATTAAATGAATCATTCTTTAAATCAGGAGTTTCAAATAAGTCCGACACATGATTCTTCGCGTAACTTACTACGTGTTGCTGACACTTTAAAAAACAACCCACATTTTATTAGTTTAAATCATTCATTAATGCGACGTTTAAGTACTGTAATGAGTTCTAAAGAAAATAATCAATCAAGATTTTATCCTTTTTTTCTTTTAAAGTAAAGTTTACTATTGTGGCCTATAAAGTTCTTAAACAATTTTTATTCAAGTATTACTGAAAATATCACTATAGACAATAGATTTTGTTGGTTTTATGGTCTTAGTACTAGTTGAGTTAAAGAGGGTTACTCTAGATTAATCTACCTAATAATATGTAAAATCAAAGCCTTATATCTTTGAAAATCTTTAGCATAAAGTTTACTCCTTTATGTATATTCATTGTTACACATAAATGGTATATGCTATGCAAAAAAATCACATATAATTATTATCAACTTCAAATCACAACATATTTATATATTTGTTCTAATTTCAATAGAATGCATATATTTTCCATATAAATATACCACAAAAATGCATATCAAATTATTACCAATAAACTTAATTTACACAAAAATAGCAGATAAAAAATAAATAATTTGTTCAAATTGTACTATTATTTTGTGGTTTAATATGTTAATATATTTATTTTCATGTTAAAAAAATGTTAAAACTAAAATTTTAAATTATAAAACTATTTATACCTATATACACCTAAAGGAATACAAATTAGCCAAAAGCCTATCTCTATATTACTTATTCTGTTTGAAGTGATTCATTGATGGTAAAAAGTACTATAATAGAAGTATAAAAATGTAACATAATTCAAAAAATTTAATAATTATCTTCAAGTGTGTTATAATGGATTTATTCATCAAAATAAAAAGAATAACACTGGTGCGCAAGAATGTGCGTCGTGGTCGATTATTCCCGAATCAGGATTTATGCCAATATTTAGAAATTAAATTTCTAAGATAATTTTTACCTGGACCATATTTTAAAATCGAGCTAATATGAATTTTGAATAAATCGGGAATTTCTGACATGCGTAACATGCCGAATTTTAAGAGCTGGATACTCCCTCATTACCGTTTGCATATAATAAATAATATCAGACTATAGTATAGTGGCCGATCGTGGATTTTATCCTCATTGTAGTAATATTATGATAGTTATTATATACATTAAAAGTTATGATTAATTTCTTTTAAATATTATCACAAACAAAATTAAAATAAAATGTGAAGAAGTGTTGCTATCAACCTTCCCAACTGGGTTGTTAATGGTAAAACGGTCACGTGACCAAAATTTGGAATTTTTGGATATTTATATATGACTTTGATTTCCATTGGATTTGAAGGTAGTGCTAATAAACTAGGCATTGGTATATTACGTGGCCAAGAAATTTTGAGCAATGTGCGTGTAACATTCATAACACCCCCGGGAGAAGGTATTTATTATATTGTTGAGCATGTAGAACATATTATACATTTTTTGGTAATAATAAATATTTCATAGGATTTAAACCAAGTGATACAGCAAGACATCACCGTGATAATATAATCCAACTACTAGAAAAGTATTTAATACATAAAATCATGATGTTGAAATTAGAAATATTGTGTTTACAAAAAATAGAGCATTAAAGGAGGCATCAATTACACTTAAAGACATTGATATCGTATGCTTTACTCAAGGTAAATAAATCAGCTGGTTTTGATATTTTTTCTCAACCTAAATTTATAATAAGGACCTGGTATGGGAGAACCATTAAGTAGTGTGGCGGTTGTTGCTCGATTATTGTCACTTTTACTTAATAAACCCTTAATAGGGGTCAATCATTGCATAGCGCGTAATTTTTCATTTCAAATTCCAACTTATGCTGTATATTTTTAATAAAATCAATCATTAAAGACATAGAAATGGGCAGATTTATTACAAATTCTCATAATCCTACTATTCTCTACGTTAGTGGTGGAAATACTCAGGTAATCCATAAATATCTTCGTTTAATATTCTAATGGTTAATAACTGACCTAATCTTGTATACGAACGTATCAATGCAAATGTTGTTTTTCAGGTAATTGTCTATACAAAAAATAAATACGTGATATTTGGAGAAACACTGGATATTGCTGTTGGAAACTGTCTGGATCGTGTTGCTCGTCTATTAAATGTAATAATGCTTTGTTTTATTAATATTTTGAGCCAGAATAATAAATCTATTTGATTAGTTATCGAGAACGATCCGTCTCCAGGCTACAATATCGAACAGATGGCTAAGAAGTAATAATTTAATATAATACTTGGATTTTAAATAAGTTCTCTAAATCACATGTTTTATTTGGCCATTCAAAATTAAGCATTAGATTTCTAGGTCCTATAATAGTAGATAAAGTTGCCATGTTTTGCAAACGATTATATTATAAAGTCTCTAATTTTTAATCAATAAAATAAACTTTTGTTGTAGTAGGATAATTTATCGTTGCTCTGTTATTTAATAAGACTTCTATGTGTGTGGATCACAACATGTGACATACTGTAGACAGTGTGCTTGGCGTCTTATTTAACAATTTAATATCATTCTTAAATAAGGCATTGCCATATTTAAACTGTTTATCACTCAATGTTAATTTAGTCATGATCAGAACATAAAGCGCATATTGTATATGTTCTTTTGTAATATGAATAAAGAAATATTCATATCGTGATATATTATTCTATGGACAATTTTAGCTCTTAAAAATAAACGTATTAGATATTTTATACGTAAGGTTATATTTACACACCCAAATGAAGATTTATTCTTTTAATTATCACACACTACCCACATAGTTTATATCCACCTTTGATTAGGTTAGAATTGGTATGCTATTTAAAAAAAATTGCTTAAAACTTCTCTATTAATTTTTTTTATAATCACATTATATTTGTGGCTTTATTCATAATTATATACACTGCTAAGAGGTGAGAATATACGCTGTAAAATACGAATAATTGATGTAACTGAACTATTATATTTAACTTTTCATATACAACATTACATCAAATTATCAATCGTAAAACCATATTACATTACATTCAATTTGTTGATATGTGTATGTTGAATTTTAAAAATATTGAAATACATACTTGTGTGATACATTATCATAATTATAGATTTTAATTTAGCCAAACTTTTTCCAAAAATGCATTGAGTCAGATCTAAGCCAAGTCACTATTTTATCTTAAACATCGTCTTATTAGATAACTATAGGCAACTCACTTAATGCTCGGCCTACATAATGTTGATTCCTATCATCCATATTTGACATTATCAGGTTGACTGTTTTTAAATTTATTTAGCAACCACTTCCTATGCGACATCAGTCTAATAACTATAAATATTTTCTTTGCATTTTTCACCTTCCTTAAAAACTTAATTTTTTATAGATTCCTCCTCTTTTAAAAAAAACAATAGTAACCGACAGTTTGTTTTAAGGTAACTTGAGAGGACGAACACTGATATTTACTATGCAGTTTGAAATTATTAAATATGTAGTTACCTTCGTGTGGATTTTTACATTATTGTATGATAAGTACAATTTACTTATATTAGCTATATTTCTCTGTTGTATTATTCAGTTTAGTATGTATAATGAAATACAAAATTCCATGCGATACTAATAAGGTATGATTATAATAAAATGGAATATGATTTTGTTAGTTTTAAAGGAGGTCTCTATTGATATTACTATGTGAAACTTATCGCATTTATCTGGTTTGGTTTTTGTTTAGAATTTCACAATAAGATTTTTAAATTACTGCATTATTGATACCATATTCAGCAACAAACATTTTAGGTTACCACTCCAAAAATTCCACAAACTGTTTTTGTGCTTAGCTTTCAAATTCAGATATTTAATATAGAGAGTTTTTTTAATCGGTGCCATTTGTTATAAAAATCCTACTGGTTATATAAAACCTGGTAAAAATTATGTTCATGTGCTGCTTCATTATAGTTTTAGTAATACATAAGCTTAGTCAGATATGCGGCACGATTTTCCAATGTTCCTGTGATGTCAAGACAATATTGTTTCTATCGATAGAATAGATAAAAAATTGCACTTATTTAAACACTATTTTTTAGAAAGAGCATACATTGTTCACTAAATTTTTTCAAGAGATTTAAGAGTGAAAATTATTAAGATTTAAAAAATCTAATAGTTCTATCACACTATTATTTTATATAATTTAGTTACTAAACGTACTTTTATTTTTGTAGTATATCACATATTGCTACATAATTTATTAGCTGACTTGCTTGAAAAAGCTTCAGATAGTGAGTAGCGTATTTTGATTGCAATGGTATGCTGTATAAACTTTTTTACTACATACATCATACAATAAAGATGTTATAAAACATTATCTCATAAAAGAATATAATATTTAGTAATAAAATAAAAATATTTGTATTTTTAGCTATAAATGAGTTAGTAATTAAGCACCTATTTATATATTAATTGTGAGACTCATAGTGTGTATATAACTTTATTCGACATATCATGTATTTAACTTTTATAAAGAACTTACTCATATGTATACTACGTAAAATTAATTTTTATTGCTTAAATATTATTCTACGGAAGAATTAATTCAAAATCTAGTTTTTTATATGTAAAATTTTTAGCGGGAAAAAGTTCGTGTCATTGCCATATGTTGTTAAAGGAATGGATGTCTCGTTTTCTGGGTTATTAACCCATCTTGAAGTACATATTTATTTAGTAAAGATCAATTCCACATTATATTCAAATCTATAGTCCAAATATGAATTTCTTATAAGTGATGAGGGTGGCAGTTTTACACCCGAAGATATTTGTTTTTCTGTGCAAGAAGTTGTTTTTGCAATGCTTATCGAAATTACAGGTTTTTACATAAATTTTCGCATCCCTTTCTTATTTTGTAAATGTATCCTAGAGCGTGCTATGTCCAATACACAAAGCAACGAAGTTCTT
>NW_027255119.1:0-41351 GCF_042242105.1 Pempheris klunzingeri
CGCAATACACAAAAGACGAACCTGCTACTACATGCAATAACACTGAATACTTTCAATGAAACATATCGCAACCAAACTAAGAAATATTTAGCAAAATACTCTTATTGATTATGGTGCAACGTGTTATTGTATACGATGAAAGCCTCTCTATCAAATTTGATTACAATTTTATATCACAAAACATTAATTTATATATATATATATATAGAATTACCTGATGGGACTCGTTTAAATGAACTTTTTTTAAAAGTAAATGCTAAATTAACAACGATAGAGAGTGAAGAAAACAAGTGAACATTATGTTAATTGACGATTTACTAGCGCCTATATTTAATTACATTATCTTGTCTGTAAATTCTGCTATAAAGAAAAATGCGAGTTTTCATTTAACGAACGAACAGACAAAACTTATCACTCCTGGATAATAAAATAATATTATCAAAAGGATAGATTATGCTTTATACCTTAAATATCTAAAAAGATTTATCATACCAGATCTTTGTACAAATTTCACAAAGTATTTGGTCACTTCAACTATAATGATATTAAAGATTACCAAAAATTATGGATGGAATCAAAATTTGTGTTAACCTTCAAAAAATCTCAACACATACTTAGAACACAAGTAAAAACGCAATGCTATTCGAAAATCCGGCGACATTAACAAAAAAACCTTCCATTACAACTTGTAGATGCTGACTTATGCGGTCATATAAAATCACAGAGTGAGAATAAGAATTTGTACACTTAAAATTATGTAGATGATTACTCATCGTACATGTATACATATCAGTTTACTAGCTAACATTTTTTTCATTTGAAAACGTACAAGAATTACAGTGCGATAATGAAGGTAATTTACATCAAAAGAATTTCGAAGCATATTTTTAAACACTAAAATAAAGTTATTCCATATTTGACCTTATTCATCACATCATAATGGAAAAATATAGATAAAAATGCTGATTTTTGATAAAATCCACACGATGCTTGTTACATGAGATCAGCATTCGACTATCATACTAAGATTGTGCTGTTCTCTACTCTACATATTTAAAAATCTTAATTCCTAACGGAATATAGATACATCGCCTTACGAAATATTTAAAGGATAATTACCAAACGCATCGAAATGTTATTAATTTGTAGCGGATTGTTATTTGATGCGAGAGGGAAATCTAAATAAACTGCAACCAAGCCTAATTCTGGGAAAATTACTTGGTATTGATACAAAGTCAAATGGTTACATAGTATTAGTCCATTACAAAATCCACATATCAAGAAACGTAACATTTCCTAAAATTTCAAAATTTCAATTCAAGCCAATTCATGATAATTTGAATGAAAATAATATCGATTTTAGTACAGATATAAAAACGACTGAGGGCGAAGAAAATAAAGAAATCGACATAAAAACGAGGGATATGAATCTACAATTTAAAATCAAAGATTAAAGAGAATAATCAAGAAGCCTAGTCATCTGAATGAGTTTATTTGTAAATTTAATTACAAAATATTAAATATACCTGAATCATATTATAAAGCAAAGAATTCAAATGACAACAAAAAGTAAGAGGAAGCAATTAACAATTAGATTAGCACATTATTATCATACGAAAATAATGATCCTGGTTTTATTATCTCGAAAAAAATATCAAGTAAATGGGTCCGATTAGATTAGACAAAAATAATAAGAAGATATATAAACCTAGATACGTAGCTTTATAGCGTTTCTCTATTGTATGAAATTGACTACCAACAGATATACTCACCGACCACAAATGTTAATACTACAAGAATTTCGATCCAAAATCAGCAGTAGAGAATTCATTCATATATCAAATGGATTTTAGTACGGCTTAACTAAATACTCCAATTAAAGATAAAATATATGTTTAATTGCAAAAAAATTACATTCAATACAATGATAAAAATCAATTACTCGTCTGAAACTCAATAAATCGTTATATGGATTAAAGCTGAACGGAAGAAATTGATACGAAACACTTTCTAATTATCTTACACAATATTGATTCTCACGGTCAAGAATCGTTCATTGTCTCTACACATATTCTAAAAATCATTCTACTGGTGTTACAATTGTCGTATAGGTAGATGATATACTTGTATTATCTAAGAAACTTCTGGTCTAAATAAAGCTAAGAAATTTCTCAACGATAATTTCAAAGTTGAAGATAAACAAGAAATTAAATTTGAAAATAATACAGATGGATCATGTTCCACGTGTAAAGCAAGATGATAATCAATATATTGACAAGGTTTTTTATAGAAGATTGCAATTCATCAACTAAGATAAATTGGGACGAAAACAGATGATTCTAATGCAAAAACCACATTTAAAGATTTTTCTTACAGAGCGGCGATTATACATCTGAATTATTTATCAGCCATAACAAGACCTGATATTTGTTATATTGTATCTTATTAATCTCAGCGTGTTAGTAGTTTCAATGTTAATCATAAATATGGTATTAAAAGAGTTATGAGTTACTTAAAGCATACAATAAATCTTTGATTGAATTACTATCCATATACAGAAATCATGTAAAAATACCATTCTGACGCTGATTCGGCCACTTGCAAGAAAGGTAAAATATCTGTCACTCTCTATATATGTAAACCTGCTAAAAATTTTAGTCTCATAATTTTGAAATCAAAGAAACAGCATTCAACTACACTATCTACTTGTGAAGCTGAATACTTTGTCTTAACAGAAGCAACTAAAGAAGCAATTTTACATTGATAATTATGTGAAGATATAATAATAAAACTACCTACTGACACTGACATCAAAAGTAATAATACTAGTGCGTTAGCTCTACGTAATGGTAAAGTTAGACAACGATGTAAACATATAGTTACCAGAGTGCATTACATTAAAGTGTAAACAAACATTAACTATGTGCCGATTGAATTAAATAACGCTGATAGCTTTACAAAATTAAAAAGTAAAATAAAAGATAATAATTCTTAGAGGTTCCTATTTAGAAACATCGATGTGAAGGCGGATGTTAGCCAAGCAAATTGAGAGGATTAATTATATCCTCTATATATTAGTATAATATTAACTTTCAGCGGAAACACGTACCTTTAACTTTAAGCGTGATAGTTAAATTACATAACGTGTCTTTAAATACATTTACAAATTGTTTCATTAGCATTACATACATGAATTCCAATAATACGCTAACATATTTTGTAATAATACCATTTATTGAACGTATTATATCTGCACCTAATATTTCCATCCAGTCGATAAGTTTTAATGTTGTTAAAGTTTGAAATCAACCAAATATGAACTCTTAATGATATCGATTAGTTGAAAAGTATTATAGCTGCGATACTACTGTATAAATAACACTAACGAAAATATATTGTGGTAAATGTATTATTGAGCACGAGAGATACACGTACGCAAGGGAATAACAGTTATCTAATCAAAAATAAGGCGTATGTAAGGATCAGCAAATAAACATTTTATAACAATTTAGTAGTTGTGAGTCTCCGGTAACTATTTTGAAGAGTGTCTTTGTTCGCTGTCTTACGGCGTACGCTACTAATGTTGTTTAATAGCTAAAATATAACGCCTTTTTAATCCACTAATTTTTTTATGAGTAGAATAATTTCAACCGTCACAGTTTCTTTATTGGTCTAGTGGATCGACGCAAGCTATGTTTAGTCATAATTTCATTTTCATTTAATGATCTTATCGTCGATAGCATTTTCATCTTGGATATCATTAGGGATCTCTAATTCTTAGTTTGCAGTGTAAACTCTTGTATCTTTAATATTAATGTCTGACATTGGTTGCTAAATGTCATCTTCCATTATAACCATATAATTCGCATTCATCTTATTGTTAGATGGATTCTTTACAAAATGATCTATGCACCATCTTAATTTCTACCCTTTTGACAATACCTAATATTCAAGGACAGCCAATGCTTTTAGAATGTTCCTCCTAATATATTTTTGCACTTCCAAGAAATTTCGAACAAGTATTACATCACCTGAATTTAGAATCCATGTTCCCTCTTACATCCTCTCTATGGTTTTCTCTGGCTGATTTCAAAGTGTATCAAAATAGAATCTTAACTGCCACATCTCTATTCGGACTGATGGTGAAATTGATGATGTGCTATTAGGTGTAAGTATATAATAGAGGAGAAATTGATTGATATCCTTTTGTATATTGTTTACAGATTTATCAAAAAATCCGTTGATCGTTTTAAAAAACTTTCTGCCAATCTATTTGTAGCCGGGTGATAGGCTGACATAAACCTACGTTTGATATTATTGCTTGCGGTGAAGTTTTTTATTTCACTTGGGACAAATAGAGGACTATTATTAGACAAAATCGATTCTGTAACACCAAGACGTGCAAATATAGTTCTCATAACATAACAGTTCTAAGAAAAAATGTGGAGTTCATAGGGACTGCTTACGACCATTTTAAATATGCGTTTACTAATTTTGAAAAATATGACCCTATTATTATTATTAGGCCCATTAAATTGAAGTGAACTCTCACAATACAAGTGAACATTCTTTCCATTGATAAACGTTACTTTATGACTGCATTATACGGTTTTCTTCTTGACAAAAATGACAATTTTAGTTAGCCTATTTAAAAACTAATCAATCCATGAGTTATAAACATAATTCCTCGCTAGGGCCTTCATACTTGCTGTATCTGAATGATCACCATGTAATTAATTGACAATTATTGATATTAACTTTTTAAAGATAATGAGCATTTTTTTTAAAGCAAGATATTTTATCCTTTTATTCCGTAAAAGGCATCAATAGGTCGTTTACTTTATGTTCTACGACCATTTTTACAAAATTCCGTACTTAAATTGCGAATTACGTGATTTTCAGTTTCTTGTTTGATGTTTAAGGTTACACTGTATTGCCGATTATCTTTGAAACAGATTTGATGAAAGGAGAATCAAACTTTAAACTGTCGTCATTTGCAATTTTAATGATCTTGTGGTTTTAACCTTAAGCCTAGCGAGACAATCAGCCAATTGAGTATCATAACATGATTTTTATTTCATCTAAAATTATTTTTTACAAAGTATGAAGGCCCATCTTTGTATTCTCGCAGTTACCGTTTTATGAATTCCTGGCTGGAGTCGAAAAACTAATAGTGGTTTGCGGTCTGTTATCAATAAGAAACGTCTACTTTAAATAAAATGCTTAAATTTTTAATTATCTACACAAAAACTAACCTCTTTCAAATGTATAATAGTTATGCTCATTTTTTGAAAGAGTTTTCGACACGAAAGTAATTGATCTTACGCTACCATGATCTATAACATGAAAAAACACGGTACTAATTTCATACACAGGTGCATCTTCATTTAGTGTTATTTACTATGCAAGATCAAAAGGAACTAGCACAATGTTAGCTATAAACGATTCTTTTGATTCCTTAGAAGCTTGTTTATGTTTTTGAGCCCAAAAAAATTTCATGTCTTTTGCTAATAGATTATATAATGGCTGGATGAACTCCGTCATATTGGGAATTAAGTTTCTACATTAAATGATCATTCCATAAAAGCTACGAACCTTTTAAATTATCCTTTGGACGTTTTATGTTTATTATGGGTTAACATTCTTATAACTTATCTTAATTCGTTTACTTAAGATAATGTATCTGTATTATTCTAACAATTATTTAAGAAAATTTCACTTACTTTTCTTAAATTTGAGCTCATTTATTTCAGCTGCTTTAGAATATGTTCTAAAGTTTCAATGTGCCTCTCGTTAATTTATTCACAATTATAATATGGCCAAAATATCACAGCATTCTTTATACTTTTAGTATCATATTCATTGTAAGTTGCTAGATAGGAGGAGCATATGCTCATCCAAAGGGCAATCTTCTATAATAAAAAGTCCTTTATGAGTTATTTTTAAAAGTACCTTGGAATCACTATTGACCTCTAATTGTAGGTAGGTATTCGCCGTATCAATAAAAGAAAAGAAAAGTAAAGCAAAGAAATTTTCTCCAGATAGATTATCTCTTATTTCTTCGATCCTTGGTAGTGAGTACATGTCAATATCTAATCGCATATTTAAAGATTTTATAGGACCTGCGAAAATATGGAGTCCTCCTGTTTTATCTACGGCAACAATAGGAGTCGACTGCTCGATAAATTTTACTTTTTTAAGTATCATTAGTTTAACTAGGTGATCCAATTAATCTGAAACCATATTTCTTTTGTATAATGATATTAATTTTGATTCGTGTAATACCGGAAAGGTATTATTATATAGATTCACTGTTGCCTTATAGCCTTTCAATGTTCTTATTTTGGCAGCTAACATATCACTATATATATAAGATTTCTTGTATTTTATTTCAACCAATCCTTTCAGCCATTTTAAGTTTAAGATACATACAAAAGTTACGTACACTGTTTGTTCCTATATGACACATTCCTTCTATTAAAAGTATGAAGCCATCATAACTTTTAAATGTTGAATTTACATTTAACAACTTACCTCTAATTTTTTTAAGTTTCGCAGTTTATTAAGGTGACTGCAGAATTAGTGTCAATTTCCAAACTAGTGGTATATGCGTTTATGCGAAACTGCAAAAATATAGACCACACTTAATTAATATCGAATAATTGAAATTTTTCCCTGCTGTCTTTATTTCTTACAGGATTTCGAGATGTATCAAATTTTTTCCGGTCGAAGCACTTTGTCTTCAAGAACTTACATGATGTCTATTGCACCAAGAAAATTGCCTTCCACTTCTCTCACTTTATATGATAACCCAACTATTATTAATCATTAAATTTATGTGTTTACTAGGCATCTTCTCTTACTTTTTTTACTATTCCTATTACTGAAGTTGTGTTCATTGCTCGTTCCATGGTTACTTTGTTTTCAGTGAGTAAAGTTCTTTTGGCATCTGCTAGGTTACTTTTAAAACCGATGAAAAATTTGTCCCTCAACACGTCGCAATCGAAACGAACTAGAAAACAGCTGTTTTCGAGTTTTTTCAACCTTATTGCATATTTTTTGACAGAGATTTCTACGATTTTTCATCTTCCTAAAGTGCGTATCGTTGTGCTAGTGCCGAAGTGCTTTCTCATCAGTGTGCTAAACAAATATCTTCTAGTCAGAAATTTTTTCTTGAGCGCCCAAAGTCTTTAACATTACATAGATTCTCACGTCCTTTACTGCAAATAATAGTTCCTTTGTCTTGGCGTCTTCATATGGGTTAACCTCTGCGCACAACAACAACCTATCATAATAGCTCTACCGACCTTCGTTATTTTCATTAAATTAAGATAGATTATACATTCCTCGTTTTTTATATCCTCGTCGAAAATATAGCATTAAGTGTGAGATAGATACATATGCAAGATAACAACAGTTATCTTACAAAAAATAATGCGTACGCAACCAAAGATTTTTTATTTAATTCTTAAAATAGAACACCCATGACCGCGTAGAAAAGAAATATATTTAACTTTAAATGTGGCGGTAGTATTCTACTGTCGTTTTATATTCAGTTCTACTGATCTCATGCAGGACGTCAAACATTCATTGAAAAATTAAAGATAGTATAAAGCAATGCATAACAAGACATCAATTTTATTATGTTTAATCTAATTAAAATTGTTTCAGAAAAAAAACTATCATAGAAATGAAGAAAATAAGGAGAATTTTAAAAATTATAAAAATATTAAAGTAACTCTTTGAATCCATTCCTACTACATATAATTGGAAAGTTTATAACTAAATTTTATTTATCCCCAAGTTTACTTTTTTTTTATAATTCTTCAATAAGAATAACGTAAAGATACTTGATTTCCCACTTATTCGGATATTTTAATTTTCTACTGATTAAATATCTTTTTAGTAAAATGATTTCGCCAATATTCATTAAAAATAGTCTGTAAAACAGATTTAAACGGCGATAAACTAGCAATATCTCGTTTACATTTTGCCAAATCCTTTGTATCTTGTCATAGTGGATTTTAATAGAATATTTTCCACATCTGCAAATATTCAAGATTAAAGGTCAAAATAAAAAATGTTGATTATTCTTTACTTATGATCATAAAAGAGAAATTATTAGATATCTCTATATTATTTTTTAATTTTCATTATCTACACGAATAGTGGTCATGTATTACTCGTAAAACGACGCTATTGAATCTAAATTAGTATATTTTAGTGAGACTTTAAATATAATGTTTCCAATACAATAATTAACACATTTTCGACTACGAAAAGATTTATATTGAATTATATAATACTTATAATTTCAGAACCTACCACCACGCATTGTGCCAGAAGCAATTGATATATAATCAAACACTATGAGATATTTAGATCATTCCCTTTTCATGCTTAAATGAATGATTTTGCAATTCATGAAACATTTGTAATGTATCATCGATATCTTATAACATTCCGTAACATTATTTAAGTTTTTGTAAATCAGAATTTTTATTTCCCAGGGCCGTGTTTTCAAGTTTGTTGTTTAAAAGTAACCTAAGATTATGAATATGTTGCATTTTAATTTTAGAAACGCTTAAGCACAAATTATAAACGCAAAAACGTATGAAATTCTTATAATAAATGATTTTATGAATATTATAAAACTTTTAATATTAAAATTCATAGATGTTATGATAGAATCATAAAATTTTTTATTTAACTTTTTTTGTTATAAGTTAAAGTAATGAAATTATTTTGAAATTTTTATTTCATACAGATATTGTTAACAACCCACGTTAATAGCAATACTATTATTTCATACAAATAGTACTGTCGTTTTGTTACAAATTAATATTACATCAAAAAGTATTTGCATGATATTACCATTATCATATTTTTAATTTAAAAAGGAATATAAATAATTCGTTTACTTCTTTAAAAAAATATACTTATATATATAATCACTTACCGAATAAAATATCTACAGGTCAGCAAATTGACTATTAGTACATATATTAATAGAATGAAACATAGACAACTTTTCAGCTTCTTATTAAAGAATAATAAAACTATCTCATCAGATATTGCTATGAGTATATTTTTAGGTATTATATAAAATTAAGACATCCACGTATATATTTTTTGCATTCCTTTATAAAAGACGCCAGAGAAATATAACGCAATTCATAAAGATTGGAGTCAAGTATATTAGTATCAATTATAAATAGAATAAAGTATATTAGTATCAATTATAAATAGAATAAAGTATATTAGTATCAATTATAAATAGAATAAAGTATAATTTTTTTATTTTATACTAAATTATAACAAATTTTTCATGGATATTAGTAGTATAATTTGTTTGGGTAAAGTGAAACTGATATTTAATTCGTGTGAGATCCTATACGTATTTTGAATAAGTAATACTTAGCGAAAAAATCTATTTTATTATTTTATAGCAGGTGTATATCAACAGATGCTTTAGAATCCGGTGAATCAAAAGAAGGTCTTCCTATTGGCTCTTCATTTTGAGTATCAAAGTTTGGCCTTTCAACTGCTGTTTCACATGTGGTAACTTTTTTCTTAATAAACAAAAAGTTAAATTATTCAAAAAAAAATAAAATAAAATACAGAACGGGCTCTTTCTTTTTATTTTTTCTCTATAGCAAATAAAGCAGACGATACCCGCTATTATTTTTATCACAGTTAATCCCAAAAGTATTGCTACAATTATTCTTGCTTGATACGTCATTAATCAAATAAAGGTTCTGTCTTATTCAATAGGTTTAGTCACAAGAACGTCCAATCTACCAAAAAATATATATTCATTAATACATATATGCTAAATGAAGATGTAAATACTGATAAAGTTGACTTATTTTACTATTTTGTTCTTTTAAAACAGCCAAAAACTTTCTGCTGGATTTTCGTTGTAAACGATATAATCGGTTAACGTCACAAGAATTCTACTATTCTTATTAAAGTCTAATCTTGAAGAAAATTACTTTATCATAATTAAATTTGAAGTACTTATATGGCTTGATGATTTTTATTATTTACTATTATATGTAATCTTGTTTCATGGCCCATATAAAACTATGTTTTGAATAGACAAAATGATTTGTTAATATAATCGCTTTCTCTATTCTTACCAATTTAAAAATAAAGTAATTAATATTTTGCATATGTATATATATATATAGCTGCAACATTTACATCTGGGTTATCCAAGCTAAATTGTTCAAAATTTTAATTGTTTAATAAAAATTATGTGAAAAATGAATAAATACAATGTCTTTTCTTTTTTAGCTAATCTTGTAGAATCAAATTTATTCTCATTTGTAAAATTAATATTTATATTTTAGATACACCTAGTCAAGTGGGAATACCAATAATTCTCTAAAGTAATAAAACTTTTAAAATATTAAAGTCATTTTAGTGTGAAATATTTTTATACATAGTGTTTTTAATTAACGGAAAATATTTGATTTTATATAAAAAAAATTAACCGAAGAAGAAATAATTAGATTTGTAGATATTCAACAAGTTAAATCGTATCATTGTACAAATTTGAAAAGACGTCATGGAGACATTTATACAAATTCAGACGCGTAGTTAACTTGCGCGCAATCTTTGAATTTAACGAGAATGCTGTTCTTTTATTATTTATAAAATCATTGTTCAGAAATGGCAAAAAAATCCTTTATAAAACTTTTTATGTGTAATAAATGCACGTAGTAAATATTTTTAGCTATATTTATACCGAAATCCAGGATTCTTTTATTCGAGCTGATGACTTAACTCGAATAAAACAGTACTTAATTAAATAACAAAACCTACGATTATTTTTCTGTAAGTAGAATATAAACAAATTTAGATCGCTAAATTAATTTTATGAAAATAAAACTAATTTCAATTTTATTTACTTTTGATTCTGAAATGTTTCTTCGCATATGCACTTGATAATAAAAATTGTTTATTTTGTGCTATTTGAGTGCCTTAAGCATCAAATAAAAACACTTTTATTATGTATTCATATTGAATATATTTTTTGCATAATAGAATGTACATGTTTTTTTATATAATATTTACGCTTATTATGATATTTATTTCTCATAATAAAACGTTTATTCATTATTGTAAAATCTTATGGTTGCCTACCATTTATTTTAGTAATTTCATATTTATTAAATTGATTCTGGTGTTTAGAAACCTGCAAGCACCAGGGATTATATTGAATATCGTGTGATACTTCAAATACACATTCATATTAATAGGTCCTTGATATATATTATCACTATATATGTTAATTAATATTTTCTTTCTTTCTTAGACTATTAAGAAGGTTAGTTTCTGTAACACATTCTTTAATGATTTTTAAATATTGATTAGAATAAAGAATCTTATCGCTAATGATTTAAAAGATTGTACAAAACATTATTTTTTACAAAATTTATATTTACATTATTTTTTACAAAATTTATATTTACATTATTTTTTACAAAATTGATATTTACATTATTTTTGCAATACATTTTCAAAAATAATGGAATGATTTAAAAGATTACTGAAAAAATATTTTAATACAATGAGGTAACACTAAAGGGCAAGCAAAACAACTTTTCGTACTCAAAGTCATGTTTGTTATTAACCTACTCCGTGTTAACTTTCCCTTTTTTTAGGCACATGAGTAAGATCAATTTTTAGCTAAAAATACCCGAATCTCACAACTATAATTTTGCACTTATTTAAAACACTAGTAAATCTACTATAAAATAATTAAGTAAATAAGTAATAGATGTTATACTTTAATTAGAATGTCATCGGAAGAATGCTAATTCAAAAATTTTTTTCATAATAATAACGGTGAAAATACTTTAAAAACAAATTTCTGAAAGATCTAAGAATATTTTTACAATATTAGTATTACTTTTCTACTTCATCGGATGTAATACAGAAATCTGCATGAAATTTTCGTCCAATATCGCAAATATTTTTTTTCAAAGAGTACAGTCGGAATTTTTTTAAATTCGATTCAAGAAATTCAACGGTAATTCCATTCGTATCTGAATTAATTTTCAACATCACTTGAGTCCACGCACTTTCTATTGTCTTAGTATGAGATCTTACCTCTGTAACATAATCTTTACAATGATACACAAACACAAACACAATGGTCATACTCCTTACTTTGTGAAGTAAAATAAGCATGTCATCCATCAATAAAAAAGCAGTTCCTACAAAAATCTCTTTTTCATTATTAATAGTAGGATGACAAGATCCCTCTGGTGAATGATAACTACAGGTACTCCCTCGCATCTTCTTATTCCTTCATCCGTTAACTCGAACTCATACAATCCAAGGAGCCATTAACCATACTACCTACAAATGTCACTTTCTCTCTTAAATGAAACGGTCAGCTTGTGAAGAGCTCAGAGCCCAGTTGGAAAGATCCGACATTCCATGACTTAAATGTTAATTCATCTTTTAATTATTAAAAAAATTCCTAAAACGTTGAATCTTATTTTAATTCGAATGAGCAGTATATTCTGAATATAATTTCACAGTAATGCTTCTTTTTATTGGTTAACCTTAAGACAGCACCCTTGTGGTGTTTTTGCTTACCATAAATTGGATAAATTGAATAATTTGTCAATTTTAACAATTTTGCCACCAATTTTTTTAATTCTTTAAAGCTCTTTTAGCAGGTAATTCTAAAAAAATTGAACGAATTCACTAAAGCGTTCTACAATAAGCCAAACGAACTTGTTAGGCTAGTAATACTTCTTTTGATAGCCTAATTATTTATTATTTTAAGTATCATCATTAAAGATAATTTATGATGGGATCTAATAAAAGAATCATTGAAGCTAACAAAATTTGAGGTCATAGAACAAAAACTGGTCCTACATGATCTTCTACTCTGGGTTATAATATTTTTAGCAAATGAAATTACTTTTAACATTGATCGGTAATGATATATCCAACACTTTCACCACTACTATTACATTTATCATACGTTTCTTTTCAAATATTGCGGTCATTTATAATATAGTAAAATCGTCATTCTGCGTGAGCGTAAAAAGTTACAAGATTTAACAATTAAAAATCTTACTAAAAACGTAAATAATGCAAATATATCGCAAAATGGTCTTATTTAAAGTTAAGAATGAAAAAGTAGCAAAAATTCGAGTAAAAATTCAAGTGCCCATGCAAAAAATTTTTTCCTAATTGAACAATAATCCATTGAAGTTAGTTATATATTTATGAAATTGATTTTACAAATAAATTTTTTATAATCTATCAAAAACAAAATAATCTGTGGGGTTGTTTATTATAACTATGTTCTCTTTTGTATGAGTCACAATCTATATCTGTACCACTTTCAGCATGCAAAGGAAGATTGAGTAACTCTCTATGAGATTTTCTTAAAAAATTAAGAAAAAAAGTAGATAGAACCATATTTAATTTGATAATTAAATGAAGAAATGAATACTACATGATATCATTAAATAATTAGTTAAAATAACATAATACTCTTCGAATAAAATGTATTCCCTTTCTACTAATGACTAGCGATGTCGGAAATATTTAGCTTCCCCAAAAAAACCATTCTATAAACTTATGCGAAATTAAAGAAAGTGCAACTCAATATAAGTAAATTATGAGTCAAATTTACTTGGTCTAAACATAAAAACCTAATGGTATGAAAATTTTGTTTTGCTTGATTCGGGTTTTAACGATTCCGATCGAATTATTATTTTCATGTAGAGAAAAATTTGAACCACCTGAATAATTCAAAAATATTAGCACCTGATTTGAATTTCAAAGTATTTCTAATAGAATTTTTCTAGTTGTATGATATATGATATTCGTGGAAAAAATTTAAATAAATTCTTTCCATTGTTGAATATATAATTTTTAATTAGGCTGAATCAATGTATAAAAATGTGTTGTTTTGTACAACAACACAATAAAGTTCAAAATCGACAGTATTTAAATATCGATTTTTAAATTTAGCTATTCAAAGAATTTAAAAAAGCATCCAACACTACAGTTATTTATTTTGTTTGTTCTATATCGGTCAATACATCTGCAGTTGAATACAAAATAGGGGTTTGAACAATATATTCTACAAGTTCTTATTTCAAAATCTATATGAAATTTTTTTTTTCATTGGCATTTGTTGCCATTTGGTTTTGTTCGAACAAAAATTCCGCAAATTGAAAAATAAAGCTAATAATTTTATTGAGGTTTACTCAAATTCGTTTTTTATTTACTTTGATAAAAATTTTATTAAATCAACGAAATATGCAATGGAAAAATATAACGCTAATACCTGTGTAAAGAAGAAATTGATTTATCTTCCAATTTAGCAATAGTATTACCCCATGATTTACATATTCGGTTCGAAAAATCCCATGCACGACTTGAAACATTCATTGAAAATTAAAGGAAAGAAATACAGAACAATATATCAATTTTATCATTTTTAATCTAAACAAAATTTATTTTAAGAAAGGAAAATATCCTAAAAATGGAGAAAATAAGGAGCATTTGATAATTATGATAATAATATTAAATTATTATTTGGAGGCTATTTCTAATACATATATAATATTTAAGTGGATGAAGATTGTACTAAAAAACATTAATTATCCCATGTTTATTTTTCTCGTCATTTTATGTATGTGTCTTTAATAAACTAACGCAACGATCTCCTATTTTGCTAGCACTCGGCGACTTTTAAAATCCATAGTTTTGAATCATCGTAGTGTTCTATCCTACTAATCAACATTATATAATAAATTACGGATTTTCTCCTAAAACTCGCATTTTTCTTGCGCCAAGATGCAATTGAGACCCAATTTTTACTGGCTAAATAATAAAATAGTAGTTTCTATACCTATTTGAAGAAAATCACGCGTTAAAATTTAAATTCTAATTGATTATTACTTTATTAAAAAAGTAATTTACAAATAATCCATGTAAATTCTCTTATATTCAAAGATTTTTCGTATTCAGACATTACTCAGTACGATAGGTTTTATGCTCTTACAACATTTTCAGATGGTTAAAAATAGGGACTAACACAACCCTATCGCTGCTTATCATTTTAGTCTATTAGTTTAAAATTATTTGAGTGGTTCTATTGTGCTATGTAACTATTTACATGTAAAAAATTTTTAAGGATAAAAATAACATTTACTTTAACAAATATGTTTATTGATACAGTCTATGATTTTTATTACAAACTAATAATAATAATTATGGTCTTTGAACGATGAAATTCAAGTTTACTTTATAGCTAGAAGTAAAACTTGTAAAAATGCACGTTTTTGTGATTAAAATTACTTATCAATGCACTACACTGACTGAGAGACGTATTTAAAGACTCGAATATACTAAAAATAACAATCATGACTACTCTTTTTATGTGGTTATCTGTTGAAAGACTTGATATTTGAATTACGAAG
Organism: Pempheris klunzingeri; assembly: GCF_042242105.1. Lineage (NCBI taxonomy): Eukaryota > Metazoa > Chordata > Actinopteri > Acropomatiformes > Pempheridae > Pempheris > Pempheris klunzingeri. The sequence continues at coordinate 15,468 of NW_027255119.1, forward strand.
ATTCCTTTTATTAATTTATATCTGCTAATAGAGTATAAAATTCATCAACAAAGTTTAAAAGTAACCTTCTGAATTACTGTGTACAAAGATGCCACATATAAGTATTTTCTTAAAGTAACTATAATCTTATCTTAAGGATTGTAGATTCAGTAACATTTGTAGTTTGTCGCCATCGAAATGATAACAATGCATATTAAACAAACATTATCTCACAGCTACTGAGAAATTCGAAGCAGGTTGTTGCACTCAAACAGCCATATTTTTGTTCTCCAGCTACTTTTATTTCAACTCGTTAAATAAAAAATTAATATTCTTCAGAGTAAAGCCAATACTTTTTAAGCCTTTAGAATGAACAAAATATATATAACAGGAAAAAATTAGTGATTTGAAATTTTTATAGTAATATTTATAAATGTATTTTTATCAAAATAACTAAAATCTGATGAGTATTTCGTTTTAGATTGAAACCAAATTCATAGAAATTTAAATAAATGAAATTTTATGTTAAAATTATATTTATTAAGCTTATTTACGCTGAAAGTGGTCCTCAAAAAGAGGGTCTGTAATAACAGCAATCAGACTTCTTGATTTAAACAACAGGAAAACTACGTTGGATAGCTCGAAAATAATATAATTAATTTCTAATCATTGGGTTACAAAAATTTTTTATCAGGATAATAAATTGTCTCATATTTGAATAATTGAAAGATATGTTTACAACTAATTTGCATCCTACGAATTAAATTAGTTTTTTATAAGGAAGAGGCGTAAAATCAAGATCATGTCGCTCTTTATCTAAAAATAAGGGAAATCTACGGTCAGATAATTTTGTAACACAGCTCGTTGTACATAAAAAAACAAAATGTGGGAATGTGAATTTATCATAAGCATTGTTAGAAATTTTATGAAGACGGTGAATTTGACATTATGCATCCAAAAATTAAGGCTATAATAAAAAAAATTATTATTATAGACTATTGTGGCCAAACAAGGTTTACATATCTTATACAACAGACGTAGTAACATTTTATTTTGTGATAAATGCAATATTAAATTTATGTTATGTATGGCTATGAAATTCTTACTTTATCAAAAATAAAACAACAATTTTTTATACATGGATTCGATATAATTGTTTCTACGTGCTATTTTTTTAGTGGTGAAAATTTTGGTAATAAAATAATACTTTAAAACTATGACTTTTTTTAATTTTTGTAACTCCTACAACAAATATTACTAAACTGAAAACATCTGAAGACATAGTTTACTTTATGATCAAGGCAAGACGCATTCAAACTAAAATATAAAGAGCTTTTTACAAATAGTAAATTTAACTTATCTACATAACTTCGCCTTATCCGTTGTTTAACGAATAAGAAAGAATGTATTTTCTGTTTTTAATGTAAATTCAACAAGATAGTGATTATTATATAATAGCTGGAATGTGGTAAAATAGTGTATTTCAGTAATTATAGAAGATTTTGAAGAAAATTATTACAAATTTTGTATATATCTATAAAGCAAATGTAGAGCACTGCTAATATAACTTATTCGGTCAAAACGGAGTTCTTACTCAAAATAATTTACTAGGTACTTCAAAAATTTATTTTCCAAAATTTTTCTTGCTCTTTGATATACAAGTTTTTACTGATTAGATGTAAAATTATATGTATATCTCAGCCACACAGTTATAATTAATATGATATATCGCAAAAGGCGCATCTTGATCTTATACAATTATAGGCGGACTTTGAAACACATCATACTAATGGATTATTTTCAGATGATTAGCGAAATAAATATTTAATATTCATTAACAAATGAAAGTTGAAAAGCCTGCATGATCACTATATTCTATTTTATTCAAAATTACATTTAAATAGCTGATTGTGTCGTAACTTTGCTACTTCATTTCCAAACACTATTTAATACCGCATAAGTTTTTTTAGGCAAGCTTAGCATCTAAATATCTTTGAAATCTTGACTTATGAAATTTAATCATATACGAGTTGGAAATCATGTTTTAAAAATGCCCATCTACAATATTAATATCATTAAAAAAATTTTCAACTTCAAAACTTTATGAGTTTAGCGTCATTATTACCTAAAATTTTTATAATCACTCGTAACTATCACATTAAGAATAATAATTTGTAATTGAGAAATAATAAAAAAACAAACTATTTGTTTTCATTTGGCACTGGAAGTCAAGTGTATAACGTGCGTAATTCGTAGAAGATCTACCAATCCTCAAAATTCACGAATAAAATATTATATCTTAGAAATTGTGTTGATGAAATCTGCTTAGAAATATTAAGCCAAACAGATAAATTGTCACTTCCTATTAGTTCTCGCCACATGAATTTAACAATAAGACTTCCCAACGTAGAAGTTAAAACGCTTGACCATTCTTTTGAACATTACAAATTTCCCAAAAATATTTCGCATATTTGATATCAACATCAGTTATTACATTTTCAGATATTTTTTCGGTGATTTACTGTGAAACATTTATACGAAGGATCCAGAGGTAGTTTTAGAAATATATTTAACGAGGGTCATAAAACAAATTGTATGACACTGCCAAGTTCAATTCAATGATGAGCAAATATAAAGTGTATCCTTGTTTTTGTCTTCTATAAAAATAAGAATTCTGCTTTTTCATTTACGCTATATCTACAAAAAACATATATTTTTTAGATCATATGCAAACATTTTTTTTTGCTTATGCCATTTAAACCTCATCTATTAGAACAATGTAGCAATTTATACCAATTATATATTCATTTTTGATCAATGTCTCAGGCATAAATCTAAGAGATACAGAAACCACTTATAATTTATAATAGTTTCGTAGTCCAAAGAAAACTATCTAGTGAACAAAAAAATTAGTCTTTATATATTAGAAAAGCAGAAAATAAATAATTAACTTTGCAAAATTTAACTTTTAAAGTATCAAGAAAAATACATTTTGCTAATAGCATTAATATATTTTTATGTTACGATATCATACAATGCTCATTCGCCTCCCACAATTAGTAGTCAGCACTTATCTAAGATTTATTCCGATAATATTTAATTCTTTAAAATTCAATGCTATATTCTTTTGATAATGTTATAGACGAAATGTGATTCAGACTCATTTTGACTGGACTAAAAGATGCTTAATCTTTTAATTTCCATAATTCGGGTTTATATTTACTCAACAGTGCCGCCTTATCGGTCATAGACAATTTACTAATTTTGCTTTTGAAAATAGAGTATTACCATAAATCAGACATCTAGTTTTAGTGGTTTGGTTTCAATTTTATGACATAAAATGCGCGTTGAGTAATTTTGCACTGTTTTTTAGCTCAATTTCTTACGGTTATGTGTCTAAGCTTTATTAGAGGTAATTTTTGTGATTTAACCGAGCAAAAAAATAATTTTTAGCAAAAAATAATACTTAATAATGTAACAATAGTTAATTTATTCAAAAAAATACATCATGCATGTGTGAATTAATTTTTTATGATTTAGGACGTTCCAGTATTCGTGGTACGTTAACTTTTGATAAATTGAAGTTTTTTTGTCAAATAATATTTTTATCTACGTGTATTGGAGTATAAATCAAATTTAAACAAATTTTCTGAATCACAATTTGCGGTAAGTACATTTTAGTATTGAATTCTAGTCTAATGACTCATGCATAATTCTATTATTAATTTTTTGTTTAAAATGACTAGATTTTTTGACTCTTCTGCATGTAATAAATATTAAAGTAATGTTGCCTAGTAATTCAGGGAAATTAACAGAAGATAAACAGTGGAATTACTTAAATTATTTAAATTATTCTCTACAAAATTATATCTAAATACAGGTATTTCCCAACTTGCGCGAGTATTTGGAGATCGCCTCATTCGAAATTAGCCTAGTTCAAATATCAGATATTGTCCGTAATAAATAAAATCCTAGATAACTGCTAAAAAATGTTATATTAAAGAAAGTAAAAAATAAACATTCTTACTGTTTGAAACTCGAAAATTTAATTGATTTCTGCTTTGTACGAATAAAATTACAAAAAATAATCCTAATTTTTCAATGATTATTAATTGAAAAAGAATACAGCAAATTACTTTATTTGTTTACTTCATCAAACATTATTTATGAAATGAAAAGTTTTGAACTTATTTTCTTTGTACTCGCATACATTCTTAAGCGTCATCGTTAAATTTCAATGTTTGGTCTTTTAAGCCTTCAATGGTTTGTATTACATTCTGGCGCTGTTGTAACAAGGCCTGTCCTGCTTCTGGGTCATCTAAAGTCAAAGGATCGCCTGTTCTTTGTCAGAAATCTCCTTATCCAACGCTAAAATTTTACTGTTATTGAGCCTTTCATTTACTAGTAAAGTTTGCCGAACACTAGTGAAGTCCGGATTATTTGAAACAAGCTGCTACCTCATGATTTTATTGGATCTATAGTCTGTGTTATATCTACAACACAGCAATCATTGCTGTCATTCAGCTATGAATGAAGAAGTTTTTATACCCTCTTCTCGTTGCTTTTTTATAATTTAAACAAAACTGTGTTAGCATTCTCCAGTGGCTCTGATACGTTTTTCTGTTTCAAAAATTCAGTTATCACTATATCAGTTATCATTATTTCAGCTATATTATTAGTTAATGCAGCTATAGCTTTTTCAAATGATTATTTGTTAATGTCACAATAACGCCTTGGTCTATTAAGTGAAATAATGACGTTGTATTTGGCGACAGAATTTGTACTTCATCTATATTCATAACAAACAATGCAACGACTTTGGATTTGTAAAGAATATTAAAGGTTTAATACTGTTATTATGATTTAAGTACGCTTTAAGTTATTGCAGGACAAAAGTAATCCATAAAGTAATTTTCATAAATTTAGGCAGTAACCAAAGCTTTCTTTTTGAAAACTAAACTACAGAAAGATTTTGTTTGTTGGTGTGTTTGAATGCTCTGAAATTCTTAGACTTTAATTTATGAAATGGTTTTAATTATGAGAAACAGAAGTGCTTTCTTTCAGACACAATGTTAAGCAATCTTTATAAATCTTATATCGATTCGTAATTTTCTCTTTTTTTGCAATAGATATGAGACTAAAGCAGGTTTCTCAAAGACAGTCCTCTTTCATTTACGTTAAAAATACGCTTGTCTCTATAGCATCCTATGCCAAATATGCTTTATATTCCATATGGAACTTAGCTGCTGCTTCTTCATTTACCTTTATTTTTTTTAATTGTGCCTATTTATGTATATAGTGAACTAATCATTGTTAGCTTTGAATTCCATTATCATGAATTTCATTTCAAACTTCAGTATAGATCGATTTAGCTTTAACCTAGATTGTGTGCATGAAATAGGGCATATTTTTACAATAAGAATCTATCTAAGTCAGAGTTATAAGCTGTTCCGTTTATGTCATCGCAATGATAGAAATTTATTATTTCTTGAGACGTACTTCTTGATGCATTGTGTTTTGCATTTCTTGCTTCTTTATTTCACAGAATCCTCTAAAGCGATGACTCGTTCAAATATATACTGTTGACTGCATCATTCTGCATTGGGGAGTATAGTTGCAAGTTGCTTGATGATATCCAAATAATAAACTTTTCTTTTTTGAGCATCCATATCTTGACATTCACGTACAGCAAATTCTATCTTTTATAATGCTGAAAATTAAGACTAAAGTTTAAGACGATTCGAATGTCGAGCTAAATAATAAATAAAATACACAAAATGAAAATTAACATTTACTAACTACTCAATCACAACATGGATAACAAAAAAACTATGGAAATTTTGGCTGGTAACAAACTGATTCTACTTTTTAATGCCAAAGCATGTGCTTAGTTATATATTATATTTTCCCCAAATAACTATAGCATAAGTCGAGAATACAGTTGGTTCAGCTTTAACATTTGGAAACTTATATTTGGATCGCCTATGTGGAATTTCGCGTAATTCGAGAAATCCCAATAAAACATATTTACATGAAAAATAATTATGTATATATTAGAAAATAAAACAATCTTAGAAATAGAGCGTCACTGGTGAAATATGGCACGTTAGAAACTGAGTAAAGAAAAAGTTTATTTAGAGGCGCGTGCGCGATATTTTTTAAAACAAGTTCAGGTTGAAAACGCTGAAAACAGCGCATATTTTATTAAGTTTATCATATAACTGAACATAATCATTATTTTAACACAAAGAAATAAGGAAATGATGCTCTAAAAAAAACTTTTTTTTACAAAACACCTAAAAAATACATATGTCAAATAAAAACTAAATTGCAAAACTAGCCACAACTCCAGTAGAGAAAATAAAGCAAACTAGTTCCTGGACCGCCCATAATCATATTTTTCGGATGGCGATATTTTGAAGATTTTATTTAATAAGAAGTTTAAGAATTTATCGAATAATAGTACATATACTACTGTTCACGTGTACGATACTTCTGACATCAAAATGAAATCATATGAATGTCTAATATTAAATAAGTTTCATATTTTTAAAAATATGAGTATTTATAAAAATATTTAGAATTCCAGGGATAGAGACAACATAGTGATAGACAGTAACAGAAATATTGTTGAACAATTAATTAATTTACTTGAAAATTTGATTTCGGTCTGTTAATCACAGATAGAATTGTTGTGTTTACAACAAAAAAATCTTTTTTGAAACGTCCTCAGTTATCATTACCAATGGTAATTTTAGAGTCTGCTCGAAGAATTACTCTAATTTTACACCCATAAAAGAGAGGTTAAATCAAAAGTATTTCCTTTTTGCTATATTCTTTTTAAAACTTAAATGGGAATATATTTGTACAAAATATTAAATATTTTTTTTTAAATATATAGTATAGATGCTGTTTAAAACGACAGTCATTGATTTTGAAACATCATAAGGTTACCTTGTTTTTAAAAAGCACCTAAATATAAGGTATTTTTTTAAACTAATTAAGAAAGAGTATCTGGTTGAAATTCAAAACAATGATCTTATGTGTTAAGTTTTCAAAAAAAAATCAAGTTTTATGAAATGCATTAATTAACTAACGCTTTTACCTGTGAACTATGTTGAAGCAGAATACAAAAGAATATTAAAGTAGGCTTCATCATTTCAAGAGATTGAATTGGAAATATTTTTCCACATTTTCAAAAAAATACAAAAGATAAAATTCAAAGTTGTAATGCATCCGAAGTTGACATTAATGTAATTCCATTAACTTCTATAAATGCAGAAGCAACCAACATGCCCTTCACAGATAGATTCGAACAATATCATCAATAATCGACAAAAAAATTTCCTGCGAAATTTAAGTCATAAAATACATTACATAATTATAAATTGACTATTCTATAGCTAATTACTTCAACAGTAACAATAATTCTTTATGAACAAGAAACTGTGATTTTATTTGAAAATACATTTGGAAATTATTGATGTTATAATTATGGATAGCAATTTATTATTTTAATAATAAATTTATATATAATAATTTATATACGTTACATATTCTTAATTAGAGTATGTATGTATATTCGCTATATGTGACGTCAATACTTAAATATTTTATCTTGATTGAGTCACATATAAACAACATAGATAATACTCTAGTTGTTGTTCACTTAATATTATTATGTGGTCTATCGCATGGAGAATTACGACAATTGCGCGTCGAGCAGGATCGGAAGACCTAGCAGATTTGATGGAAAAAGTTGTCCGAAGAGCTGGTTCAGAAGTTTTGAACTGATCCAGAGAAGATACTCCATTGATATGCAGAGCTATACAACTGAATTATTTCTCTGCTTGGAAGATGATATTTGAAACTTATTAAACTCAGTTGGACTGAATAATTATCGGATTATGAGCAAGTGAAGTCGTATATAATTGATAGATATTCAGAGAACGTCAACTATTACGATTCAATGCGGATGTTTAACGACAAAAATCAAAAAGAGAATGAGACGGTGCAGCAGTACGCTGAAAATATCCTTGCTTTGACAAGAAGGTGCTATAAAACTATACAGCTTACGGAATTTGACAGAATCGTGTGCCATCATTTCATAAGAGGGCTTAGATCCGAAGAAGCGAAGACATTTTTGCTAATAGGAAATTTTAATAGCTTACAAGAGCCAGTGAGGGCTGCTAAAAGACTTGAATGCTTAGAATCGAACACTAGAATACAGAGTAGACAAGCAGAAGAACGTCTGCAAGCCTTAAAGATTGACCACAGAAAGGACGATATTGCAGATAAGGTGAAAATGCTTGAGGATATGCTACATGATCTTCAGCTAAAATTTAGAAGCTAGAACACTCCAAAAAGGATCCTGTATAGAGAAGATAGAAAGAAAAAGAATTCTACTATATGCTACCGCTGCGGTAAAGCTGGACATATATCTAAAAATTGTTATAAAAGTTTTCCTAATTTACGTTATAATGTGTCTTGTATTAATGCGCTAGATAAAAGTAGAATATATGTTGACATTTTGTTTGGTAATATTAGCACAAGAGCTACCTTAGATACAGGATCTGATATATCATTAATTAACCATTACTTTTTGAATAAGGCGATAAAGGAACCATTTATAAAGATAAGTGATTGTCACCTAACGATGGCTACTGGAGCTGTTAAAAAAGTACTTGGCGAATACTGTGCTACTATCAAGATCGTTGGAAATAAAATCATGTGGAAATTTTCGGTAGTACAAAATCTTATAGCTTATGTCATCATTGGACTTGATATGATGAAGGAGACGAATGTAATCATAGACACTGGTAGCCAGAAAGTGTTTACCAGTAACACGAATTCTCAAATATGCATGATTATGAAGTATTCTACTGTTGTAGAACTGATAAATAATTTCACTGATATATTTTACCACAAGGGTTGTAAATTGAATAGTACAGCAGCTATAAAACACAAAATTATTCTGGAATCAAATGTATACCCAATTAAACAGAGACAAAGGAGAATTCCCTTTTCTATTAGAGAAGATATTAATGAGCAAATTGAAACATTAATAAAGGAAGATATTATAGAACGTTCTGCTAGTCCATGGGTATTTAACATCGTTCCAGTTAAATAAAAAGGATGGCTCGCTACGTCAGTGTGTAGACTACAGACAACTTAATAACTTAACAAAGAGAGACTCTTTCCCTTTCCTAGAATTGACGATATATTAGATAATCTAAACAACGCCAGTTATTTCTCAACAATTGATCTGTAAAAAGGATACCACCAAATATGTCTAAGTAATGAATCACGAGAAATGAGAGCATTTAACACGCCTAATGGCTGATATCAATTCAAAAGAATGCCTTTCGGCTTGTGCAATGCAGCAGCTGCCTTTCGGAGGCTAATGAATCATGTATTTTGTGATATTCTGAATAAGTTTTGTGTCATTTATCTTGATGATATAATTATTTATAGTAAATCAAAGGAACAGCACTTTTAAAACATGTCTTTGATATAATCAGAAAAGTAGGATTATCAATTATTCACAAAGTCTGCATTTATGAAAAGTGAAGTTGAATACCTTGGATTTGTAATTGACAAAAACGGAGTTAGATCAGATAAAAAGAAAATTGAATATGTTAAAAATTGGAAACAACCAAGTGACATTACACAGCTGAGAAGATTTCTATGATTTTTATCATATTTTCAAAAATTTATTCCTGATTTTGCCACTATTGATCAACCATTATATCAATTAACAAAAAAGGGGCAAGTGTTTATATTTGATGAGAAAATGCTCAAACGCGTTTTACAAACTAATATCCAGACTGACTTCAGCTCCTGTTCTGAGTACACCGGATTGGTCAAAAACGTTCATACTTGATACAGACACAAGCAATGAGGCCATTAGTGCAATACTATCTCAGAAATATCATGATAAGGAAAAAGTTATTGGGTACTCTAGTAGAATATTAAAAGTCCGTGAAAAAAAATCATTCAACAAAATCGTAAGGAACTTTTTGGCTATTATGGATGGGGTCAAAGAATTTAAAACCATACTTAGCTGGTAGAAAATTTATAATCAGAACCGATCATTCCAGTTTGAAGTCTGTAATGAACTACAAGGATTTGTCTGGTCAGTTATCTAGATGGATTGAATTCCTCGGAAATTTTGAATTTGATATTTTCCATCGAAGAGGAAGCTTGCATACGAATGCTGATGCATTGTCAAGAAAATTTCAGTGTGGCGCTATTAGTATGACACAAAAACCAGAAAAACTCGAGCGTGACATAGTAGAAGGACCAAAAGAAAGATAAAAAATATACAGATAATAATGAAAATATTGCAAGGTAAAATACCGATTAATGATAGTGCTTTGGATAGAAGAGGACAAATATTATGGTTAGGTAGAAAGGAACTGAGATTTGAGAACGATGTTTTATATCGACTGTGGAACGATGCCGATGATAACTACCACTTGAGAATTGTAATCCTTGAATCTATAATATCGGAAGTAATATCAGAAGCGCATGACAATATTACCTAAGGTCACCTTGGAGTGGACAAGACACTAAGGAAATTGCAACCTATTTGTTATTGGCCTTTACAAAGAAGTGATATAACTAGATGGTGTGCTTGCTGCGAGATCTGTGCAAAAAGAAATCGGTTAGCGAAACAATACAAAGCAACGGAATTAGTTGATGAGTCTACAGAACCTATGGAAAGAGTAGGGATAGATATAGTGGGTCCACTTCCAGTTTCTGAAAAAGGAAATCGATTTATTCTAATAGTCATGGATTACTATACAAAATTTTGCGATGCTTACCCTATAACAGACCCAAACTGTCAAGACTGTAGCAGATATTTTAGTGTCTGAATTCTTCTGTAGGTATGGAATCCCTAAAACAGTGCATTCGGACAGAGGAGGCTGCTTTGAATCTGAGGTGTACACTGAGATGCTAAAATTATTGGGAGTAAAAAAGACTCGTACCACGGCATATTACCCGCAATCAAATGGATTGGTAGAGAGGTTCAATAGAACCTTAATTGATTCACTAACGAAGATTTTTAAAGACAGGATTCATTGGGGCCAATGTATTTGTTTACGTCATATGGGCATATAGATCATCTGTACAAGAAAAAACAAAAAGCTACTCCAAATGCAATGATGTTTGGTAGAGAACATCAAACTCCTTTGGAATTAATGATGGGTGAAAACATAAACTTACCGAATCACACAAGAATGTTTTGCTATGATTTCAATGAAGTATACACAAAATTTAACAAGAGGTTAAAATATGAAAACAGCAACAGAAGCCAGAAAAGTGCAAATGAAGCATGGGGGACCCATATATGAAGTTGGTGATAAAGTGTGGATCAAAAAGTAAATACGAAATAACATGCTTGATGACTATTGGATTGGGCATACAAAATTATTGAAAAGTTCAATAATAAAGTTTTTAGAATTGATATTAATGGTAAGACAGAAACGATCAACTATTAAAAGATGAAGCCAGCATTAAAGTGGAAATTACGAGATGAAACTCAGGAAAACAAATATATAAAATCTAAAAGGAGGAATAGGAAAAACTCCAGCCTGGCTCAAGGATTTCATTTAATGTAGAGACCAATTTTAAAGTGAGAGGAAGTGTTATAATTATGGATATCAATTTATTATTTTAATAATAAATTTATATATAATAATTTATATTACGTTGCATATTATTAATTAGAGTATGTATGTATATTCGTTATATGTGACGTCAATACTTCAATATTTTATCTTGATTGAGTCACATATAAACAACATAGATAATACTCTAGTTGTTGTTCATTTAATATTATTGTTTAGTCTATCGCATGGATAATTACGATAATTGATTCACAGGAAATCATATTATGTACCTTGAAATATTTGCAACAGCATATTCTCGCAAAATGTAATTAGTCTTTTCGGCTATTGTGGAGCGTGTGGCTCCCCAATTTTTAGCATTTTTTTTAGCTTTTTTTCTCCAAAAACAGTACCAAAAAATCAAGTTTGGTCTTCTCATCTGGAACAATATAAAAATTTTTTTCTAAATATGAAAAAAAATTTTTTATTTTAATCTCTTTTTTGAGGTCATCGTGTACAATTTAATCCAATGATTTAACTTACCTTTCTTCATTGCACCATATAAGAATGTGTTTTGTTACTGAAATTATAAACTAAAATGTTTAATACACTTTTTAGTTGATATATATAAAGTAAAACAAATCAATTAGTTATTATTTACGATTGTTACTCCGGCGCGTAGTATGTTGACAATATCTCCACATTTATAAGTTTGTATCATTAGATTTCAAGTTCAATATAAGCTACAATAGTATTTTTAGTTTTTCAAATGTTTTTAACTCAAAAGCTATTATTTAAAAGTGTGATGTTTGGCATTAATCGATTAGAAGTCTCCTAAACTTAACTTAAAGAGTGAGTATTAATTGGGAAATCAATAAAAGATTAAGGTTATTCAATATAAAGAGGTTTTTAAGTAAAAAAAACCTTTAGAACCAAAAAATACTTTCCATTCTAGTAAAACATGAAAAAATAATAACAGGTACATAATTAACTTAATGTGATTTTTTATTGATATATTAATTTTTACCGTTAATTTTTTTTATTGTGATAAGCGTGTTATAACATAGTTTAAATGTTCTAATTTGTATTTTTTATATGTTTTGATATTTTGAAACATAAAAATTGTAAATAATTTTCTGTTCATATATGTAATAGTTTATCCGATGCTTTTTGGCTCCAAAAAATGTATATCTATTTGATAACTTTCAAAAATAATATAAAAAACAAGAATTTTAAACAAACTTTTGAATAAAACCACATATGAAATATAAAACTAACTCTAGGTATATAAATGTCACAGTTGTAGTGTGCCACGTAATACAGTAACATAATAGAAAGTTGTTCTAGAATATTTGAATGCATTCTACTTAAATTTATAAAAATATAAAGTGCACAAAAAATATACGGTTTAGATTCTAATCTAATAATACATGTTTTAAAAAGTTACCATACACTTTCATCTTGGGATGGAGGGTTGATCGAAACCACACTTCTTGTAGCTGGGAGTGAATATATTCAAACCAAAATCCCTTTCTTATTTTAATAAGACTGGTTTTTAAAAACGTTCCAACAATACTCGATTACGTTGGAATGCCTGTTACGATCAATATATTGCCCCCAATGATTGATAATTTTTGTGGTCAAAACCATAATCTCGGAGCGTGTTGTAAGCCCCCCATTCGTCACTATAAATATTTTTGTCTGGGGTGACTTCATTTAGAATCATGGACACAAGAGTCCTGGCATCCCTTTTTCTACAAAGAAGTATCGAACATCTTCCAGCTTTCTTCGGTTGTCCTCTGTTACAAAACATAGGCACCTGTCTAAGACACAAGGCCCATCTACTCTATTGCCATATCATTGACTTTGTTAACGATAGCTTACTCGACATCTAAAAAAAGTGAACATCTTTTAAAATTTATATACTTTATACCATAAAAGACCTCAGCATCGGAGTCTGAGGAGGCAATATTTACTACTGCTTGGCGTAACTTTTTTAAACAATAAAAAAGTTTAATAACTAAAGTAATTACTATTTGGAACAACTAGAGGTCGGGGGGTCGTGAACCTTCTTATCTTTCTAAAATCTTCATTTGTCGAAAGTTAGATATCGACCCTTGTTGAATTTGCCTTTTCAAAGCAGCCAACTTTCGTCGATCTCCGGAACAAACACTCAACCTCCAAAATTTCTTCCGGTTGCCGAAAAAAATCAGAAACGACATTTCTGATTTTTGCAATCCAATGCAAATAGGTTAATATATCAATATTTTTTCTCAATGAAAGAGAGCATTGTGTAGTTCAGGCCCCAATAATAAATTATTTTGATTATTTTTTTATATATAAATTATGCGACGCATTAAGGGTGACCGAAAACGATAAAAAGTAGGTACCTTTGTAAGGAGACATCTTCGTTTTGCAAGTTATACTATAATCTTACTTAATTAGAAAAAAAATACCAAATCACTTTTTGCAAATGTAGATGTATTGGAGCGTAACTCCGTTCCTTTGATAGAGCAGAGTTATGCTTACAAGGATATTCATGTTGCATTTTTTGCTAGAAATGTAGAAGGTTCAACACCTTTTACAGTGTCTGCATCTTACAGGGACGTTATGTATAAGTTTAGATGTCACCAAAAAATTGAAAAATTGTTCATACATAATCGTTCTCAAGAACATAAAAATTCGTCGTCATATCTGTTGTGTTTAAGACTCATTTTCTTATTTCGGAAAACACAGAGGAAGTTATTTTGATGTTAGTTTTGTATGGGCTATAAACCAAAGAATCGGTATGATTTTTGTAGGGAATATTTTAATTAACGAGATAAACTATAAAACAGCGCCCGACTTGCAAAACAAAATCCAAAAAGTATACGTGTGGTCCCATATTACCTTTGTGCAACAAAGTTGACTCTATATATGAGTGATTTATTTAATTACTAAGTCGATAGCAACTTGAATTAGATTCGTCAATGTATTTTGACAAAATTATTATACAAAAGCTGTAAACTAAAACATATTTCCTTATATTGTTTAATTCCCAAAAGTCTCTTGTTAGAAGGTTCTGTGATTCTTCGCCCTTTTTGTACATTTATTATGTGAAGCTCCGATAAAAAACATTAACCACAGATGTCCTGTCGCCACCAAAGAGGATGTCCCTAACAATACCACTAAGTGAAGCATTTATCCATTTTTTTGTATATTAATAAAACTCATATGTTTTTTTTGAAAAGGATTCTAAAAAGATTTTCTTGTAAGAAGTCGTCAAACACAAACAAACTTAACATAAAATTTAAGTGTACTGTTTGTTACAAAAAAAATATAAACGTTTGGTGTTATTGGAGTAAAGTAATAGAAACTTTAATAACATAACTTTTATGTTTATTTTCCAACATTAAAGTGGACGTTTTAACAACATAAAGCATCAAGTTTTATTAAAGTTATTGATTAATAATTTTTTTCTAAAAATCAACATATAACTAGTTTTATTGCGTATAAACTATAAAAACATATAAAAAATACAAATTAGATCATTTAAACTAAGTTATCATACGCTTATCACAATAAAAAAAATTAACGGTAAAAATTAATATATCAATAAATATTACATCAATATATTATTTATCTTTAATTATTTTTCATGTTTTATTGTAATATAAAAAATATTTTTTGTTTCTAAAGTTTTATTTTACTTATAAACTTCTTTTTATTTAATAAACTTTGTCGTTTTTTTGTTTTCCAATACTAACTCACTCTTTAACTTTAGTTTAGGAGACTTTTGACTAATTAATATCAAATATCACCCTTTTGATGAATAGCTTTTGAGTTAAAAACATTTGAAAAACTAAAAATACCATTGTAGCTTATATTGAACTTAAAATCTAATAATACAAACTTATAAATGTGGAGATATTGTCAATATACTACGCGCCGGAGTAACAATCGTAAATAATAACTAATTGATTTGTTTTACTTTTATATATATCAACTAAAAAAATGTATTAAGCATTAGTGTTTATAATATCAGTAACAAAACACATTCTTATATGGTGAAATGAAGAAAGGTATGTTAAATCATTGGATTAAATTTTACACGATGACCTCAAAAAAAAGAGATTAAAAGAAAAAATTTGTTTTCATATTTAGAAAAAAATTTTTTATATCGCTCCAGATGAGAAGACCAAACTTGATTTTTTTGTACTGTTTTGGAGAAAAAAAGCTAAAAAAAATGCTAAAATTGGGGAAGCCACACGCTCCACATATACCGCCTTTTCATGTAATTATTTGGCTGCTTCTTTGCTTCAGATTTAAAATCTTACCGCATGTCTTAATCTTTTTAGTTCTAGCATTACTTTTCACATAAAAAAATAATTAATATATATAAAAGGACGGTACTAATATAGCTGGTGCCTCCCCACAAACACCCTTTTATAACAGCTCAATCTCTTCGATTTTTTTTTATTCAGTGTTATCATCAAAAATTTAGCTCGCAAAACAAAAATTAATCATAAATAATAAAAAAACAAAAATTTGAACAAATATTCACTCGGAAAACATTGTGAGCATGCGTGTAAATGTGATAATACAGTTTATTTTATTTTTTGTAGTTTGGACAGTGCTATTTTATTCTTTTATTTTTTTTTGGTAATTATGTTCCATAATTTTTGTATTTTTTTTATGAATTCAAATAGATTCAGGTAGTTATTTTCATGCTGTCTGTGACGGATTATCATTTGTGTAATTAACATTTGTTGTTTATTAACAAAGATTAAGCCGTCAGTCGTCAATGAGCAGATATGATATAGAAGGACGCTTCTGTTTACTAGTAAATGATGCTGAAAAGCTTCATAAGTTTTCTGGTTGGGAAAAAAAAGGTAATGAGGGAGTATCCAGCCCTTAAAATTCGGCCTGTTACGCATGTCAGAAATTCCCGATTTATTCAAAATTCATATTAACTCGATTTTAAAATATGGTCCAGGTAAAAATTATCGTTGAAATTTTTATTTCTAAATATTGGCATAAATCCTGCTTCGGGATTAATCGACCATGACTCACATTCTTGCGCACCAATGTCATTCGTTTTATTTTGATGAATAAATTCATTATAACGCACTCAGAAATATTATTCAATATTTGGCACTCCTGGAGTAGTGTGGACCCGGATTAAAGAGATTAAAAGATTACGCAGGTTTTTAATCTAGTTCAATGAGTTTTGAAGTTATTTCATCAATTACACGCTCAGAAGAAGCTAGTATAGAATATCTTCAGACAAAGGGATATTGAGAATAAATCCACCATTATGTTCTCAGTGTGGAAGACAAATGTCGATGATTAGATATCGAGACTCTAAAATATATCGGTGCCCATCACACAAGATGATTAAAGTGTCGTTAAAAATCAAAAAACAATTCTTGAAAATTCAAGACTACGTTTTAAAGATTTTATAAAAGATTTGTTATGCATGGGCCACTGACAGGCCTGTTTTCAGATCAGTTGAAGAATTTTCTTTCGACGAAAAGGACTGTTATTTCATGGTATCAGTTTTTTAGAGATGTTTGCTCTAGAAATCTGATACAGAATGAATATAAAATAGGTGGTGTCGATCATATTGTCCAGATCGACGAGTCATTGATTGCGAAAGCGAAACATAATGTAGGCAGGTGGCCTAAACAGAGATGGGTTTTCGGCGGTTATTACGTTGTTGATAAGAGAGGGTTTGTTGTTTTAGTTGAAGGCAGGTTGAAAATACACTTTTATGTTACATTGAACGATTTATTAAGCCTGGAAGTATTATACATTCAGATAAATGGAGTTCATATAACAAAATATTCGAGATTCCTGTAGACCCTTCTTATCAACACTCCACTGTAAACCATTCTCGTTATTTTAAAGATCCGATAACTTGTGTCCACACCAATCATGTCGAGTGTTATTGGAAAAGTTGTAAAAGAAAATTTAAAAAAATGAGTGGAGTTCAAACATCAACTCTTGCTAGCCATCTCGACGAATTTATGTGGCGTGAACTTCATGGAAAGAACGGGTTAAACCCGTCATGAATAAAATAATTGAACAAATTTCCTTAGAAAATCCATTATAAATTATTTTTTTCTTGTTTTTAAATCTTTGCGCATTTTTAGGGATTATGAGATTATTGTGGATTACGCAGGGTCCACACTACTCCAGGAGTGCCGAATATTTATTTTATTATACAATATAAATTTTTGTGAAATTTATTCTTAGCGTTCGTTTGTTTGTGTATAATTAACATTGTAATTTTCTCCTTAGACAATTTTATAAATATTTTTATTAATTACCTTATAATTATAAAATTAATGACCGTTTGAGTTTCAGCGTTTTTTAACTCAATGGTCGAATTGCGCAATAAAAGGGTGCAGCATGGATTTTATCATGAGTCAACGCCAGTTTTACCGTTCGTTTGCACAACAAATAAGCATAGTTGATTTTTTAAATGAAGGATCTTTGCTTCATAGACCCGAAAAGGTGTAGTAATTGCCTTAAACGTAATACCTTTAAACTGAAAATAATCAAGAAAATGAGGTCCCAATAACTCATACAGTGGCCAAGTCAGTGATGATTAACATAAATTGACATATATATGTTCAAAGTAGTTTAACTATTAAGAAAAAAATGTAAATTTACATAGCCAAATCGTAAAACTCATTTTTCCCCACGAACGTCAACATTTTTTACAATAATGAACTTGAATGGAAACACTCCTCTAAAACTATCGATTCCAGACATATTTGAAAATTATAAACTTATGGTGCTTTGAAGAGTTTAGATGTAGAGAAGTAGTTTTAACTTCGATTACAGAAAAGACCATTAGTTATTGATATTCCTCTATGAGAAATATCTGCAAGAAAGTATTCAAACGTAGGGAAAAGATGGGAAGTCCCTAAAATTATAATTGAAATAGATGTGTGTTTGCTGCGAGGAAAAAGAAAAAACAACAGTGGAAGGTACTTGGAGTTTGACAGACGGCGAAGCCCTCCAAACGAAATGTTCATTCCTAATGAATCATAAGATGATGGCTCTGATAGTACTCTGGATGTAGAGCGATATGGAAAACCGCATTGACAGTCCCTTGGTGGTAAGAATTTGTGAGTCTTATGTTGATGATGAAGGAAAACGAAGATTATTAGAGTCAAGATTTTTTTATCGTACAGAGAAAAGATAAGGTATCTTTAATTACGCTCATATTACAAAAATTAGAATATGGCACAATAATATTTACTGATGAAGGGAAAGGTTACTGAAACCTCAGGATTTTTGCTTACAGATGCATAACAGTTAACCATTCTCAAGAACATGTAACTCGAGAGGACTTCCACACTAATACTGTAGAAGTTGTATGGCATCACCTAAAAACCGAAATCCTGCGGACGAATGAGTGGAGTACCAAGACATTTCCTTGATTTTTACATACACGAACAGTGGTTAAGATCAATTTATAGAGATAATTGGCAATTTGTCGACTATATGTTGACTAAATTTAGGGAAATCTATTATGTTGAGTGAATCATTCGTTAAATATATATTGTATTTTATTAATATGGTTTATATTAGTTAAACGCATAAATAATACCCCGAAGAATCTTCTAGCATTTAATTTTTGTAATTGTACATTGTTTTTTTCGTATATGCTCATTATTATAGCTTACATTCAACTTATATACCACCGTTACGAATTTATCTGATATAAAGTAAAAAACTGTATTAAATGAATCATTCTCTAAATCAGGAGTTTCAAATAAGTCCGACACATGATTCCTTGAGTAATTACTACGAGTTACTAACACTTATAAAAACAACCCACTTTTTTATTAGTTTAAATCACACATTAATGCGACGTTTAAGTACTGTAACGAGTTCTATAGAAAATAATCAATAAACATTATATCCTGTTTTTCTTTTAAAGTAAAGTTTTACTATTGTAGCTTATAAAATTCATAAATTTTTTATTCAAATATTACTGAAAAGCTCGCTATAGACAAAAAATTTTG
This sequence comes from Pempheris klunzingeri, assembly GCF_042242105.1. Lineage (NCBI taxonomy): Eukaryota > Metazoa > Chordata > Actinopteri > Acropomatiformes > Pempheridae > Pempheris > Pempheris klunzingeri. The sequence continues at coordinate 35,080 of NW_027255119.1, forward strand.
TTGTTTTTATGGTCTTCGTACAAAATAGGTTAAAGAAGGTTACTTTAGATGAATCTACCTAATAATATGTAAAATCAAAGCCTTATATCTTTAGCATAAAAATTTACTCCTTAATGTATATTCGTTATTACACAAAAATGTAACATGTTTTGCAAAACAATCATTTATAATTATTATCAACTTCAAACAACAACATATTTATATATTTGTTATAATTTCAATAGAATGTTTATATTTTGCAAACAAATATACCATAAAAATACATGACTAATCAATTTTACCAATAAACATAATTTACACACAATAGCAGATAAAAAATAAATAACTTAATTCAAATTCTACTATTATTTTGTGGTTTAATATGTTAATATATTTAGTTACTTATTAAAATAATTTAAAAACTAAAATTTTAAATTATAAAACTATTTATACCTACATACACTTAAAGGAATACAAATTACTTAAAAGTCTATCTCTATATTACTTACTCTGTTTAAAATGCTTCATTGAAAGTAAATAGTACCATAGTACAATTATATAAGTGTAACATAATTCAAAAAAGTTACTAATTATCTTAAACTGTGTCATAGAGGATTTATTCACCAAAATAAAACGAATGGCATTGGTGCGCAAGAATGTGCGTCATGGTCGATTATTCCCAAATCAGGATTTATGCCAATATTTAGAAATAAAATTTCAAGGATAATTTTTACCTGGACCATATTTTAAAATCGAGTTAATATGAATTTTGAATAAATCGGGAATTTCTGATGTGCGTAACAGGCCGAATTTTAAGGGCTGGATACTCCCTCATTACCGGAAAAAATTATTCAAGATGTCACTAAAAGATGCAAGAGATGCTGGGCACATAATTCTATGAGAATAGTCAAAAGAGCCAGAAATATTTTTAGGTCAACCTACGATAAATACAAAGAAACTGGGGAAATTTAGATTTCCTTATAACTTATAAGCAGGGATGGAAATTTTCGATTTCAATCGATTTTGATCGAAAAATACCGTCGTAGTTGACGAATCCTGCCGGTTTTTTTTAAAGTCGATTTTTGGTCGATAAAATCACAAACTATGGGTAGAAAGCGACGATATATAAATACTTATTTACTGGAATGGGATGAGTTGGAAGCTGTTGGTGACTCGTTATTATGCAAATACTGCAAAATGATACTACCACCAAAGCAAAACAAGTTAAAAGAACACTACCTCACAGAGGACATGCCATAATTAAATCTAATGCGTGCAAAACAATCCCACTAACAAATATTTTTCACCGCGACCGATCTAATTCAAGCGAAATTGAAATTGATTTGGTGAGATTGGTTATATTTGATGGTCTTTCATTCAGCATCATGAATAAAGATTCTAATTTCAGAAAATTTATGTCCAAATATTGTCCTAGTTCAAGATCATTGTCTGATGGAAAAAATTTATAAGATAAACATCTTACTACCATATTTGAAGAAGGAATGTGTGCAATTACGAGGATGCTGAGAGATTGCCATTTTTGTTTAATAATTGACGAAACACCTGTTGCTAGAAACCGAAACAATTTTTAATACTTTGGCTAGCTTCTACGACGTAACAAAAAATAAACGTAAAACAATTATGCTTGATTCCTCACGACTTCTCCAATGTAATTCTGTTGCTGTTCCCAATCACATATCTGAGGTATTGACGAAATATGAACTTAGCTAGAAAGTCTGCATTGTTATTGTATCTAATTCAGCATCTTATATGAAGAAATATTTTAAAGATTTGAAAATTATATACACACATTTAATTCGGATTCCTTGCTTTTCACACATTATTCACCTTGCTGTCCTGAAAGCTATCAACTTTTACTTTATGAATTTAAAAAAATTTTGCATGAAATTGTCGGCGCTTCTTTCAAAGAATAGGAATGCCAAAAAATTATTTCTAATCCATTTAAAAATAATAATTTTACAAAATCCAAAGAAATACCAAGAATACTAGATATCAGATGGTATAGCTTGTATCATTGCATGCAGCAAATCAAGGAATACTATCCTGTTGTTATCGACTTTTTGAAGGATATAAAAAAAGAGGAATATGGGAATAAATTATACGAGTTGTTTGGAAAAGATGAAGAAAGCATAAACATATTATATTTTTCTTTGAATATATTGATTGACGGTCTTGCAATTTTTATTTGACAAACCAAAATTAATGGAATCCGAGGATGCCTGCTGCATATCAAGTATTTACGATTGGATCACAGAGAACTTTGAAATAACTAAAGATAAACTAATTAAAAACTCATGTGAATATTCTTGCACCTGTTAAATTTGAGTCTAGAAGCAAAATAATCATCATGACTGAGAATTTTTTCGGTAAACTTTGCGACGAACTTCAGCTTTCAATATCTAATTGCCTCAAAGACGGCTTTTAATCTGATACATTCTTTAAATCCATGAAAAAACATTGATCGAACCAAGCAATTATTAATTAAAGATGTGAACATTAATGATCTTCTCAATTTACTACAAGTGGGACAAAAGCCTGAATTAGAAAAAGAATTCAACTTGATTTCTCAAATATTGTGTGAATCGAAGAACCAATCCATGATTTTCGGAGAAAGAAGGCAAACATGTGCCCTATCTTATAAAGGGACTATGCAAAGAATTGTTAGCATTTACCCGTTACATCAATCAACGTTTGAAAGAAGTTTTTCAAAACTGAAATACACGTTTGGAAAAGAACGAATGAACCTAACTGATTGAACGGTTTATGATATTATCAACCCTGGATTTCAATGGCCCATTATAGCAAATATGACTCTTATATTTTCGTCGATTAAAATCGGATTTAATTTTTTTGTAAAAATATCAATCGATAAATATCGATTTTATAATTTTTTTTATTTCGATCGATAAATACCGTCGATTTGATAAAAAAGCGTCGAAAATTTCCAACCCTACTTAGAAGTGCATCAAGTAATATAAGAATTTTCATCTGGTTTATTACTTAACTTAGAAAATCTTGTAAGGCCAATTACTCACCTAGAACATCGACGTTTTTCAGTTACGTTGATTCACTGGGAAGATCTAACACAAAGTTATCATTAAGAATGATATTAAAAATAATTTTTAACTAGGCTCTTGGTAGAGGTATAACTGAATTGGTTACATCATTAGGGTTGTCACATAATACGCTAGTGGAATGGTTCAATTTTTAAGAAGCATTTGCTGCCAAATGTTTAAAAAAAAGACAACCTTTTGGAGGTAATAACAAAAATTATTCAGGTAGATGAATGCCTTCTCTATGGAAGACGTAAGTACCACCGAGTACGATATTTAAGAGGGGATGCTTGGAAAAGATTTTCCGAATGCTGAATATTTTACCAAATTCAAGTGATAGTAGCGATGGAGACGTTATCGAAGGTATATATCTTACAAAAAAATAATTCGTTGTAAATTTTTCTAGTTTCTTCGGATCAAATTCAACAAAGGGTCTCTTCAATGAATGAAGAACCTGCTACCTCAAGGACAACCCTCGAAACCTAAAAGGCACAATAAAAGAATTGATGGGCAGTGGCTTTTAGGATTGTGTGAATGCACTGTCTCAGAGAAAAAGTTGAAAATTAGTGAAGTCCGACTTTTCGCAGTGAATAAAAGAAACCAAAACACCCTTATTCCTATAATAAAAAATGAAGTAATAGAAGTGTCAACAATTTATTCAGGCGAGTGGAGAGCCTATTCTTCTTTAACACATGAAGGTTTTAATCACCAAACCGTGAATCATTCCCTTCAATATGTAAGGGAAGATGGTGTACACACTAATAATATTGAATCCGTCTGGAATCAGCTAAAAAAGAAATTAAAAAGTAAAATGAATGCAACAACCGACAAACTATTAAATTCTCATTTGAAAGAATAATGGTTTCGGTCTCTTCATTTGAACCCCATGCAGTTGTTCGAAAAAGTTTTAGAAGCCATCTCATTACATTATCCTTTAAATTAGAATTTTTTTTTATTTTGCCTCAAATGTTCTTATTATATTGATGTGAATATAATATTTAAAATTAGTGCGTCATTATTAAAATTCAGTGCAATATTTCAGTCAAAGCTTTCAATTTTTATTTTATTAATAGATATATAAATCAAAAATATAATGGTGTAAACGTAAACACATGAAAATGATACTTTTACATAAGGAAATCATCGTTCCGGTGTTTTTTCAGCATAACTTTATAATTTAGCATTAAAATAAAAAAACTATTATGAGGTATAATTCTACTTGCTATAATAAATTTTATATTTATTTCACAAAAGTAAAACCCTGCTTTATTGTGTAAATGTTGCCAATAGAATCAAAAACACTACTCTGTAAACATTAAAATTGTACTTTGTTAATTACGAGTTTCTACTAAGATAATAACTATCCCATGCAGAAATATACTTTTATCTCTTATAAAAAAGAAATCATTCTAAACTAAAACGAATAAATTACCAACAATGTACTTTGGGCGTTAATATAAAAACTATGACATTTTGTTACTTTTTAGCTAGAAACTTGAAACCACTTATATCAATTAGGATAAACCGATGCAATAGGTTTTAGATGAAAGCGAATTATTTTAATAGAAGACTAATTACTCGTGGTGAAGTCCTTCATCAAGAGAATAGTATAAAATACTATTATTTTTGTTAATTATTAAGCTTAATTCGAGCATTTACTAGTTAATTATAATTGTTTTATATTAAAAAAATTACACAAGCTAAAATATCAAATTTCATTCGTTACAATTGCATAACATACTGAAAATTAAGGCAATAAAGAGAGAAAGGGAAAACAAATAAAGGAGAATCCTTTAGGCATGCGTCAAAACCCAAACACTGCCAAAATAATCTGCTTAATTTTATTTTGAAGTAATACTGTTAATTCATCATATTTTATTACGGAATTTGTGCAAAAAAACATTTTTTATATCAGACACTGATGAATATCTTTGTAATAAATGTACATCTTTAACATAATAGCGTTTAAAATATTATCTCGCAATGTTTTCCGAGTGAAATATTTTTTCAAATTTTGTTTTTTATTATTTATGATTAATTTTTGTTTTACGAGCTAAATTTTTTAAAACACTGAATAAAAAATTCGGAAAGATTGAGCTGTTATAAAAGGGTGTTTGTGGGGAGGCACCAGCTATATTAGTACCCCATCGATTAATTGGAGCGCACTAGGGAAATTACTGCAGAGTTGATACGCATGTGTGAGTGTGTAAAGTTCCATTTACTGTTAGATGATTATCTATTTAGGATAAATATAATCTTAATTCTTTCCAAAATCACAAGATTTTGGGGCAACATTACCAAAAAGAGGGGGAGATGCGCAATGTGTCACAAAAATTATTGTTTCCCACTTTTCCCGCTGCTTAACTACTTAGCATTCATAATTTATTTCTTTATTTTGCTGTAAATGATAAAAAATATAATAGACTAAAGTTTTATAAAGCTCTATAGTAAAAATCTAGCCGTATTTCCATAAATCATTAGCGCGTGCGCTTTCTGAATGTTTTAAGTATCGTTTTCCATAAAAATTAAACACGCATATTTGGAATGTTAAAAAAATGTTTATAAAAGAATAATTACTTTTTGTTAATTCCTAAAGAAAGCAAAATTGAATTTACAGAAATTGGATGTTTTTAGAGCTTAAAACCATAATGGATCATTATGATAATAAGTGACAAAGGTTAGCATTTTATAGTCTAAATAATATAATTATTTTCGCAAACTTATTACACATTTCCAGCCATTCTTGAGATCTATTGTATGCATCTTTCATTTCACGTAAAATATTGCTACACTAATTAATTTTATTTAAAATGGATGAAGATATATCTTGCAAAGTGCCATTTTCTTGTGGGTATTTTCTACACATAAACTCTAGATAGTCCGTTTTAGACTACAAGCCAGATTTTTGAAGATACTCAAAATATCATTTTAACTCCTAGTGTAGCAGTAGCATATTTTATTATTATTTCAAAAGTCTTAATTTACAGGTGAAACAAGTGCGCGTTTCGGAAGCAACCCGTAACTGTGTTTAATTTTGAGTGGCGTAAAATTGGTTTCTTTAATCATTGTATAGTGTGTTGCCGAACTATAAAAAATTTCTAAATCATGAATTTATATATGGAGAACATAATTATTTTTTAGCACTGATTATGGAAAATAATTAATGTTAGCGTATTATTTGAATTTATTTCACAAAACGAACTTCGCCGTTGGCGAAAG
>NW_027255120.1:0-41065 GCF_042242105.1 Pempheris klunzingeri
TATAGAAAACATATACAAATTGTAGAAATTAACTATGTTTCCTACACCAGTGTGTAGATTCTCTACACACTGGTGTAGGAAACATAGTTAATTTCTACAATTTGTATATGTTTTCTATACACTGGTATAGGAAACATAGTATAACTATAAAGTTATACTATGTTTCCTATACCAGTGTATAGAAAACATATACAAATTGTAGAAATTAACTATGTTTCCTACACCAGTGTGTAGATTCTCTACACACTGGTGTAGGAAACATAGTTAATTTCTACAATTTGTATATGTTTTCTATACACTGGTATAGGAAACATAGTATAACTTTAAAGTTATACTATGTTTCCTATACCAGTGTATAGAAAACATATACAAATTGTAGAAATTAACTATGTTTCCTACACCAGTGTGTAGAGAATCTACACACTGGTGTAGGAAACATAGTTAATTTCTACAATTTGTATATGTTTTCTATACACTGGTATAGGAAACATAGTATAACTTTATAGTTATACTATGTTTCCTATACCAGTGTATAGAAAACATATACAAATTGTAGAAATTAACTATGTTTCCTACACCAGTGTGTAGAGAATCTACACACTGGTGTAGGAAACATAGTTAATTTCTACAATTTGTATATGTTTTCTATACACTGGTATAGGAAACATAGTATAACTTTATAGTTATACTATGTTTCCTATACCAGTGTATAGAAAACATATACAAATTGTAGAAATTAACTATGTTTCCTACACCAGTGTGTAGAGAATCTACACACTGGTGTAGGAAACATAGTTAATTTCTACAATTTGTATATGTTTTCTATACACTGGTATAGGAAACATAGTATAACTTTATAGTTATACTATGTTTCCTATACCAGTGTATAGAAAACATATACAAATTGTAGAAATTAACTATGTTTCCTACACCAGTGTGTAGAGAATCTACACACTGGTGTAGGAAACATAGTTAATTTCTACAATTTGTATATGTTTTCTATACACTGGTATAGGAAACATAGTATAACTATATAGTTATACTATGTTTCCTATACCAGTGTATAGAAAACATATACAAATTGTAGAAATTAACTATGTTTCCTACACCAGTGTGTAGATTCTCTACACAGGTGTAGGAAACATAGTTAATTTCTACAATTTGTATATGTTTTCTATACACTGGTATAGGAAACATAGTATAACTTTATAGTTATACTATGTTTCCTATACCAGTGTATAGAAAACATATACAAATTGTAGAAATTAACTATGTTTCCTACACCAGTGTGTAGAGAATCTACACACTTGGTGTAGGAAACATAGTTAATTTCTACAATTTGTATATGTTTTCTATACACTGGTATAGGAAACATAGTATAACTTTATAGTTATACTATGTTTCCTATACCAGTGTATAGAAAACATATACAAATTGTAGAAATTAACTATGTTTCCTACACCAGTGTGTAGAGAATCTACACGACTGGTGTAGGAAACATAGTTAATTTCTACAATTTGTATATGTTTTCTATACACTGGTATAGGAAACATAGTATAACTTTATAGTTATACTATGTTTCCTATACCAGTGTATAGAAAACATATACAAATTGTAGAAATTAACTATGTTTCCTACACCAGTGTGTAGAGAATCTACACACTGGTGTAGGAAACATAGTTAATTTCTACAATTTGTATATGTTTTCTATACACTGGTATAGGAAACATAGTATAACTTTATAGTTATACTATGTTTCCTATACCAGTGTATAGAAAACATATACAAATTGTAGAAATTAACTATGTTTCCTACACCAGTGTGTAGAGAATCTACACACTGGTGTAGGAAACATAGTTAATTTCTACAATTTGTATATGTTTTCTATACACTGGTATAGGAAACATAGTATAACTTTATAGTTATACTATGTTTCCTATACCAGTGTATAGAAAACATATACAAATTGTAGAAATTAACTATGTTTCCTACACCAGTGTGTAGAGAATCTACACACTGGTGTAGGAAACATAGTTAATTTCTACAATTTGTATATGTTTTCTATACACTGGTATAGGAAACATAGTATAACTTTATAGTTATACTATGTTTCCTATACCAGTGTATAGAAAACATATACAAATTGTAGAAATTAACTATGTTTCCTACACCAGTGTGTAGAGAATCTACACACTGGTGTAGGAAACATAGTTAATTTCTACAATTTGTATATGTTTTCTATACACTGGTATAGGAAACATAGTATAACTTTATAGTTATACTATGTTTCCTATACCAGTGTATAGAAAACATATACAAATTGTAGAAATTAACTATGTTTCCTACACCAGTGTGTAGAGAATCTACACACTGGTGTAGGAAACATAGTTAATTTCTACAATTTGTATATGTTTTCTATACACTGGTATAGGAAACATAGTATAACTTTATAGTTATACTATGTTTCCTATACCAGTGTATAGAAAACATATACAAATTGTAGAAATTAACTATGTTTCCTACACCAGTGTGTAGAGAATCTACACACTGGTGTAGGAAACATAGTTAATTTCTACAATTTGTATATGTTTTCTATACACTGGTATAGGAAACATAGTATAACTATATAGTTATACTATGTTTCCTATACCAGTGTATAGAAAACATATACAAATTGTAGAAATTAACTATGTTTCCTACACCAGTGTGTAGAGACTCTACACACTGGTGTAGGAAACATAGTTAATTTCTACAATTTGTATATGTTTTCTATACACTGGTATAGGAAACATAGTATAACTATAAAGTTATACTATGTTTCCTATACCAGTGTATAGAAAACATATACAAATTGTAGAAATTAACTATGTTTCCTACACCAGTGTGTAGATTCTCTACACACTGGTGTAGGAAACATAGTTAATTTCTACAATTTGTATATGTTTTCTATACACTGGTATAGGAAACATAGTATAACTATAAAGTTATACTATGTTTCCTATACCAGTGTATAGAAAACATATACAAATTGTAGAAATTAACTATGTTTCCTACACCAGTGTGTAGATTCTCTACACACTGGTGTAGGAAACATAGTTAATTTCTACAATTTGTATATGTTTTCTATACACTGGTATAGGAAACATAGTATAACTATAAAGTTATACTATGTTTCCTATACCAGTGTATAGAAAACATATACAAATTGTAGAAATTAACTATGTTTCCTACACCAGTGTGTAGATTCTCTACACACTGGTGTAGGAAACATAGTTAATTTCTACAATTTGTATATGTTTTCTATACACTGGTATAGGAAACATAGTATAACTATAAAGTTATACTATGTTTCCTATACCAGTGTATAGAAAACATATACAAATTGTAGAAATTAACTATGTTTCCTACACCAGTGTGTAGATTCTCTACACACTGGTGTAGGAAACATAGTTAATTTCTACAATTTGTATATGTTTTCTATACACTGGTATAGGAAACATAGTATAACTATAAAGTTATACTATGTTTCCTATACCAGTGTATAGAAAACATATACAAATTGTAGAAATTAACTATGTTTCCTACACCAGTGTGTAGATTCTCTACACACTGGTGTAGGAAACATAGTTAATTTCTACAATTTGTATATGTTTTCTATACACTGGTATAGGAAACATAGTATAACTATAAAGTTATACTATGTTTCCTATACCAGTGTATAGAAAACATATACAAATTGTAGAAATTAACTATGTTTCCTACACCAGTGTGTAGATTCTCTACACACTGGTGTAGGAAACATAGTTAATTTCTACAATTTGTATATGTTTTCTATACACTGGTATAGGAAACATAGTATAACTATAAAGTTATACTATGTTTCCTATACCAGTGTATAGAAAACATATACAAATTGTAGAAATTAACTATGTTTCCTACACCAGTGTGTAGATTCTCTACACACTGGTGTAGGAAACATAGTTAATTTCTACAATTTGTATATGTTTTCTATACACTGGTATAGGAAACATAGTATAACTATAAAGTTATACTATGTTTCCTATACCAGTGTATAGAAAACATATACAAATTGTAGAAATTAACTATGTTTCCTACACCAGTGTGTAGATTCTCTACACACTGGTGTAGGAAACATAGTTAATTTCTACAATTTGTATATGTTTTCTATACACTGGTATAGGAAACATAGTATAACTATAAAGTTATACTATGTTTCCTATACCAGTGTATAGAAAACATATACAAATTGTAGAAATTAACTATGTTTCCTACACCAGTGTGTAGATTCTCTACACACTGGTGTAGGAAACATAGTTAATTTCTACAATTTGTATATGTTTTCTATACACTGGTATAGGAAACATAGTATAACTATAAAGTTATACTATGTTTCCTATACCAGTGTATAGAAAACATATACAAATTGTAGAAATTAACTATGTTTCCTACACCAGTGTGTAGATTCTCTACACACTGGTGTAGGAAACATAGTTAATTTCTACAATTTGTATATGTTTTCTATACACTGGTATAGGAAACATAGTATAACTTTATAGTTATACTATGTTTCCTATACCAGTGTATAGAAAACATATACAAATTGTAGAAATTAACTATGTTTCCTACACCAGTGTGTAGAGAATCTACACACTGGTGTAGGAAACATAGTTAATTTCTACAATTTGTATATGTTTTCTATACACTGGTATAGGAAACATAGTATAACTTTATAGTTATACTATGTTTCCTATACCAGTGTATAGAAAACATATACAAATTGTAGAAATTAACTATGTTTCCTACACCAGTGTGTAGAGAATCTACACACTGGTGTAGGAAACATAGTTAATTTCTACAATTTGTATATGTTTTCTATACACTGGTATAGGAAACATAGTATAACTTTATAGTTATACTATGTTTCCTATACCAGTGTATAGAAAACATATACAAATTGTAGAAATTAACTATGTTTCCTACACCAGTGTGTAGAGAATCTACACACTGGTGTAGGAAACATAGTTAATTTCTACAATTTGTATATGTTTTCTATACACTGGTATAGGAAACATAGTATAACTTTATAGTTATACTATGTTTCCTATACCAGTGTATAGAAAACATATACAAATTGTAGAAATTAACTATGTTTCCTACACCAGTGTGTAGAGAATCTACACACTGGTGTAGGAAACATAGTTAATTTCTACAATTTGTATATGTTTTCTATACACTGGTATAGGAAACATAGTATAACTTTATAGTTATACTATGTTTCCTATACCAGTGTATAGAAAACATATACAAATTGTAGAAATTAACTATGTTTCCTACACCAGTGTGTAGAGAATCTACACACTGGTGTAGGAAACATAGTTAATTTCTACAGTTTGTATATGTTTTCTATACACTGGTATAGGAAACATAGTATAACTTTATAGTTATACTATGTTTCCTATACCAGTGTATAGAAAACATATACAAATTGTAGAAATTAACTATGTTTCCTACACCAGTGTGTAGATTCTCTACACACTGGTGTAGGAAACATAGTTAATTTCTACAATTTGTATATGTTTTCTATACACTGGTATAGGAAACATAGTATAACTTTATAATTATACTATGTTTTCTATACACTGGTATAGGAAACACGGTATAACTTTATAGTTATACCGTGTTTCCTATACCAGTGTGTAGGAGACATGGTATAACTTTATAGTTATACCGTGTTTCCTATACCAGTGTGTAGGAGACATGGTATAACTTTATAGTTATACCGTGTTTCCTATACCAGTGTGTAGGAGACATGGTATAACTTTATAGTTATACCGTGTTTCCTATACCAGTGTGTAGGAGACATGGTATAACTTTATAGTTATACCGTGTTTCCTATACCAGTGTGTAGGAGACATGGTATAACTTTATAGTTATACCGTGTTTCCTATACCAGTGTGTAGGAGACATGGTATAACTTTATAGTTATACCGTGTTTCCTATACCAGTGTGTAGGAGACATGGTATAACTTTATAGTTATACCGTGTTTCCTATACCAGTGTGTAGGAGACATGGTATAACTTTATAGTTATACCGTGTTTCCTATACCAGTGTGTAGGAGACATGGTATAACTTTATAGTTATACCGTGTTTCCTATACCAGTGTGTAGGAGACATGGTATAACTTTATAGTTATACCGTGTTTCCTATACCAGTGTGTAGGAAACATGGTATAACTTTATAGTTATACCGTGTTTCCTATACCAGTGTGTAGGAGACATGGTATAACTTTATAGTTATACCGTGTTTCCTATACCAGTGTGTAGGAGACATGGTATAACTTTATAGTTATACCATGTTTCCTATACCAGTGTGTAGGAGACATGGTATAACTTTATAGTTATACCGTGTTTCCTATACCAGTGTGTAGGAGACATGGTATAACTTTATAGTTATACCGTGTTTCCTATACCAGTGTGTAGGAGACATGGTATAACTTTATAGTTATACCGTGTTTCCTATACCAGTGTGTAGGAGACATGGTATAACTTTATAGTTATACCGTGTTTCCTATACCAGTGTGTAGGAGACATGATATAACTTTATAGTTATACCGTGTTTCCTATACCAGTGTGTAGGAGACATGGTATAACTTTATAGTTATACCGTGTTTCCTATACCAGTGTGTAGGAGACATGGTATAACTTTATAGTTATACCGTGTTTCCTATACCAGTGTGTAGGAGACATGGTATAACTTTATAGTTATACCGTGTTTCCTATACCAGTGTGTAGGAGACATGGTATAACTTTATAGTTATACCGTGTTTCCTATACCAGTGTGTAGGAGACATGGTATAACTATAAAGTTATACCGTGTTTCCTATACCAGTGTGTAGGAGACACGGTGTAATTATAAAGTTATACCATGTTTCCTATACCAGTGTGTAGGAGACACGGTGTAATTATAAAGTTATACCGTGTTTCCTATACCAGTGTGTAGGAGACACGGTGTAATTATAAAGTTATACCGTGTTTCCTATACCAGTGTGTAGGAGACACGGTGTAATTATAAAGTTATACCGTGTTTCCTATACCAGTGTGTAGGAGACACGGTGTAATTATAAAGTTATACCGTGTTTCCTATACCAGTGTGTAGGAGACACGGTGTAATTATAAAGTTATACCGTGTTTCCTATACCAGTGTGTAGGAGACACGGTGTAATTATAAAGTTATACCGTGTTTCCTATACCAGTGTGTAGGAGACATGGTGTAATTATAAAGTTATACCGTGTTTCCTATACCAGTGTGTAGGAGACATGGTGTAATTATAAAGTTATACCGTGTTTCCTATACCAGTGTGTAGGAGACATGGTGTAATTATAAAGTTATACCGTGTTTCCTATACCAGTGTGTAGGAGACATGGTGTAATTATAAAGTTATACTGTGTTTCCTATACCAGTGTGTAGGAGACATATACAAATTGAAGAAGTTAACCTGTGTATTCTATACCAGTGTGTAGATTTTCTATACACTGGTATAGAATACACAGGTTAACTTCTACAATTTGTATATGTTTCCTATAGCAGTGTATTTAGGTTTGTTTGTTTAAAGCTCATAAAATCGTGAATAAAAGAAAAAACTTTTTAAAATTTTAAATTGTTTTCTTTTGTTAAATTCTTGTGGACGGAATGGGCCGCCGAATGGTTATCACGATGGCCCTCTCCAGGTTCTTTTCCAAGAACTTATCAGATGTCGTGCTACTATTCATCCTCTGAAAAATATATTTTTTTTAGGTTTGATTAATGTTAATCAATAAGTGTAAAAATATGTTTACCTTCCTTATCACCTTCATCTGATGTACTTTCCGTACGTCAGACGACTACTTCTCCAATGTACCATTGTCGAGTATTCGTCCCTAGTTGCTGAGTAGCTACTTCCCCATGCGGTAACTAAACTAAACTAAAGGCTAACAGGATAGTGTTAGACTGAAAAAGAAAAGAAAAACACTAAGGGGAGGATAGTTATGTTCTAGTTATGTATCCTTCCCTCGTCTACAAAGTAGCTCGTATCTAGTCTCATTCTTACACATGAGCTTTTGTAGACTTGTCTAATAGAATTATATTAGACGTACTACAACTAACAGTAGGTAATTACATAACCTATGTTTCCAAAAGTCCCGGGACAAATCCGTTCCCTTGAACGTTCCACTATACACTGTCCGGCAAACTTTTGACGTGCGTTGACTTCTCACGTGTATTCTGTTCTCTTATTCCGATGAGCACTGGATGAAGGTTCCCTTCATTCTTCATTCTCTCTTCTTCCCATATACAATTGGATTCTGTCCACAATATCCGTCGGTTCATACTTCGAACGTGTACAAACCCTTACGACCTAGTATCATCCACCAAAGACTTAATCGTAAAGCTCAGTCGAGCTCTCTTGGATCATATTCTGCTGTCTACATCATAAAAGTCTCAGTTAGTCGGTTGCACCCCTCCTGACACTTACCCTTTACAAACCATTGTTCTATTCTTCCAGTTGCTACTGTAGGGTAAACCTCATTAGACTGGACACACGTACTACAAGAGAATATCGCATGATTTGACCTAGTCGACTTTTCTTATATTGTGTCTCCATCCATTGTATGCCTGGACCATGTTCTTGGAAGACCACTCTTCGTTCTTAACTCCTCTAGCTATACGTTAATCCTTCCAAAAAGCATAGGTCGAGAAAAAGCTAAATAAAATCCTCATTTCTTAAAACATCTTAAAAAAAGAAACATCTGTAGCATTAAGAGGACTATTTCATTGTTAGTATGCATATCCCTAGAATCAACTGTCATTGAACACAATCCATCCTAAAGGTACACTAAAGAACATCGTTATTGATTCCCATCCATCTGTATTACTCTTGGAATAAGGAGTTATCGTCATCACCCGCGCCTTGTTTTATGGTCGACAAGGTCTATAAAATCTTTACACTTGATCGGCTTCACTGCACGATACGTTAATCATTGACAGGTGTCCGTGTCTCGTACCCAGCCCGGATTCCCCTCCACTCATCACGAATACTTCCTGAAACTTTATAAGGGGCTGCCTCTCTTCTACCACATAGTACCGATTGCCGTGTTTAACTAACCTCCTTTAAAGTTTATGTATAACTTACATTTATCCATTACTCGTCTAGGATGTACACTGATGGGACTTTTCTACGCTGAAAAGCAAGATGAACAAAGTATCATTTGCCTACGCAGAACGGGGTCACTTCCTCCAACCTAAGAGCTGTGAACACCACCTTATAGAGGAATGAAACAGATTGTTCGATTAATCTACTTTATAGCGACTTGATTTCTTCAAGCGCACCTCCTTCAACTTAAATAATTCTGCACCCCTTGGTCGTCGCCCAAATAGGGGTTTTGAACCAGAGGTCTCTATCCTTACGCTGCGTGTCGCTGAAGCCGAGCTCTGAGACATCTACAAAACCTACTCGTAGCCACTCCCACCCGGTTTTTGTTTGGCGCTCCTGAACAGCTGTCAATTCGACCTGCACTGAGTCTTGCCCTTTGAACGGGGTTTTTAAGTGATCAGTCGTTCCTACCCGCTATAAACCATTCTTTTCAAGGAAATCTCTTTTATCCATGATCGAAATGTTTTATTTTAGCTTTGGCCTTTCCTTTAGTATTTTTACTCTAAAAAATCTAATAAATCACAATCCATTCTCTATTCGCATGATCACTTCTTTATTTATTAATTTTTATTTTGAGGAAAAATTCTCGGCAAAAAAGGTATGAAAATTGAGTCAAACATTACTGTTTTTTCCTCAATTTCACAACACTTTTAGCAGTTTTCCTTTCCATATTTCTTCCTCCGTCAGTCCTCTATTTTTAGCGAAGACAAAAGAAGTCTCCAAATGGATATGGCTTTGCCAACATATCCTATTTATTTCTCGGTTTCGGGAATTGCCTTCTTGATGTTGAAGCCCAACCACCCTGATCTTTCCGAACTATTCTTTTTTCATTCATTTACGTAGAGGTACCCCCAACAGGTAGTATAGAGGTACTTCCTTTAAAATATTTGTTTTTTTTTTTGAAAACTTTCATTTCAATTCCCTTATTTTTAGTTTTAGATATATAAAAATTGTGGTAAAAAACATATCTTTTTAAGTCAGTTCTTTATATATACTAGTTTTTCAAGTATTTATATAAATTTAAATAGCTATGAAATGTCTTGTTTTTTAAACTCAATTTCATACCTAACATTCATTCGTATTTCTTTTTTATGAATGTGGGGCAACTTTAGTCTGAATTCCATCAGAAAACGGTAGGAATCTAGGTAAAGTCATAATCTAATTAAATTTTTTATGTTTTCTCTATCAAGAAGAAAACTTGGAATGATATAAATTTATTGGACTAGGACTAATGGCTGGATCCTGTACGGGTTTCCCTCCTATCAATAGAAGATGCGGCTATTAAGGCTGCGAACCTCATTTTTATTTTTTTCAAAAAATACCTGAAAATGAACCCTTTTTCGCTGAAAATTTAGAAAAAATATTTTGAAAAAACTCTGTTGAAGTTAAACCTGTCTTTTATGTACGTATTTACTGTCTATTTTTTGTCTTAAAAGTCTCATTCCTTGATGAGCTAGTACGAGCCCCTTTGTATACGATAGAAGGATACGGAACTAGATCCTCTCTATCTGGAGGGCGGGGTGAATGGCTGTTAATCCTCTTTTCACTTTACAAAAATATAAGAAAATTGCAAGAAAAAACGCCAGGATTTTATAGCAACTTTTCCTAAAAGACCTTGCGGATATTGAAGTTTTTAAATAAAATTTAAAAGCTTCAATATCCGCAAGGTCTTTTAGGAAAAGTTGCTATAAAATACTCCTTATTAGTGCTTTTATTACGTAACGACCCACCCTTATAAGGGCTGTAAGATCTGATCTTACAGCCCTATAAGGGTGGTAGTACATAATAATCCACTCCGGCGTAGTGTTTAAACCTTTACCTATTTTTATTTTTTGCTTAAACACTTCTCCGCAGGCTCGGTAACTGACAACTCTAGGGACGACTCCTCTTTTGGTCGGTGGTCGATTGAGTAAATCGCATTTATGCGAGTGAGGCACGAAAGAAAAAAGAAAAAAAAGAGAAAACGCCCCTATCACACCTCCTATTCTTAGTAGGGAAAATAATTTCTATACAGTAGTATAGAGTAGTAAAACAATTGCGATTTATTTGTTTTTATTACTTAAAAAAATGACTAAAAATTTTAAACAAATAAATCGCAATTACAGGCAATATTTGAAATTTTAGGGGTTTGAATACCCCTGTATGGTGCTTATATTTCTTTACTTAATGGGAGCGGCTGCAATCATCACTATCTGTGTAGAGGCAGATGGCGTAGCTGAGATAGATTGACGGATGGCATATTAGTTGGTATCATAGAAGTACCGAATATAGGGGCGTCAAATTTCTTAAATTTCAAATCTTGAGTATATAAGGCTATATACTTTTAGTACTCTGATACTAAGTGTATAAGAAATTATTCAAAAAAGGAAAAAATAATTCCAATACAAGGGTATAGGATTTTATCCTATACCCTTGTATGGAATTATTTTAAAATACTTTCTATACAACAGTGAAAGAATAGTAAAACTACTGGAACTTTTCATGTTTTTATGGTTTAGGTGAAGGAACAGGAAAATTTCATGAATATTTGTCACTTTATGGGTTCAATACCCCTGCATCTGAGTCTATTTCCCCACTCAATGGGAGCAGCTGCAATCATCACTATCTGTGTAGAGGCAGATGGCGTAGCTGAGATAGGTTGACGGATGGCATATTAGTTGGTATCATAGAAGAGGCATACAGGGGCATAAACCCGTAAAGTGACAAATGTTTAATATAAAAAGTCTATTGTAATTTGTTATATTTCTTCAAAATTATCGATAACTTTTTTTATTTTTTAATGTACCTACAATGTATGTTTAAGAACGTATTTAAGAAAAGAGAATGAAAAGAATACTTTATATACAACAGTGTAAATGTTGAAAGGCTTTAAGATATTTTGTTTTGGTAAAAACAAATTACTCTTAATGATATTTTTCAAATTTTTAAAATATGTAATGTATAAGGTTCTATACATTTTTTAATATTTACACTGTTGTATAGAATTGTATTCAAGAAGAAAAAGAAGAAGAGGGGTCCTATACCAGAGTATAGGCTATTTACTAGACGTAAATTATCCATCTTTAAAAACCCATGTTAGTAAAATTTAGATGTTTTGTAAACCATTTGTTAGGGTTTCCAAATAATATCTAAATATCCCTGTAAAGAAATTATACTATACCAGTATGTAGGATGTGGAAGCCAACGTGCGTCGAAAGTGCGTCGGTAGTAGGAATTTATGTAAGAAGAAGGAAGAATAATAATTTCCTCTGAATCCGAAACTTTCGGAAACATAGGTTATGAAATTACCTACTGTTTAGTTGTAGAGTCTTCATGAACGTGAAGCCTACAAAAGCCTCATCCTACATACGGGTATAGTATAATTTCTTTACAGGGATATTTAGATATTATTTGGAAACCTTAACAAATGGTTTACAAAACATCTAAATTTTACTAACATGGGTTTTTAAAGATGGATAATTTACGTCTAGTATATAGCCTATACTCTGGTATAGGACCCCTCTTCTTGCAATAGTTTGTTCAAAGTAGGGAATTTTTTTTGTAACATAAAAGCAATTTAAAAAATAGATCTTTATGTTGCTTTTACGTTACAAAGAGAATTCCCTACTTTACTTTACAAACTATTGCTTTCAATAGTTTATTCAAAGTAGGGAATTTTTTTTGTAACATAAAAGCAATTTAAAAAATATATCTTTATGTTGCTTTTACGTTACAAAGAGAATTCCCTACTTTACTTTACAAACTATTGAATCCAAATAATTTTTAATAATGGGGGTGTAGAAATATTACATCACTATTGTTATGATTTTCGTAGTTTCTCTATACCCCTTTGTAGAGAAATTATGAAAATCATAACAATAGTGATGTAATATTTCTACACCCCCATTATTAGAGATTATTTAAAAAAAGTAATTTCCAATAATGGGGGTGTAGAAATATTACATCATTATTATGATAATTTTCGTAATTTCTCTACACCCCTGTGTAGAAACTACACTAATACCAGTGCGTATATGTGGAAGCCAACGTGCGTCAAAAGTGTGTCGGTAGTAGGAATTTATGTAAGAAGTAGGAAGAATAATAATTTCCACTGAATCCGAAACTTTTGGAAACATAGGTTATGAAATTACCTACTGTTTAGTTGTAGTGTCTTCATGTAAGTGAAGCCTACAAAAGCCTCATTTATACACTGGTATATTGTAGTTTCTATACAGGGGTGTAGAGAAATTACGAAAATTATCATAATAATGATGTAATATTTCTACACCCCCATTATTGGAAATTACTTTTTTTAAATAATCTCTAATAATGGGGGTGTAGAAATATTACATCACTATTGTTATGATTTTCATAATTTCTCTATACAGGGGTATAGAGAAACTACGAAAATCATAACAATAGTGATGTAATATTTCTACACCCCCATTATTAAAAATTATTTAAAAAAAGTAATTTCCAATAATGGGGGTGTAGAAATATTACATCATTATTGTTATGATTTTCATAGTTTCTCTATACCCCTGTATAGAGAAATTATGAAAATCATAACAATAGTGATGTAATATTTCTACACCCCCATTATTAGAGATTATTTAAAAAAAGTAATTTCCAATAATGGGGGTGTAGAAATATTACATCATTATTATGATAATTTTCGTAATTTCTCTACACCCCTGTGTAGAAACTACAATATACCAGTGCGTATATGTGGAAGCCAACGTGCGTCAAAAGTGTGTCGGTAGTAGGAATTTATGTAAGAAGGAGGAAGAATAATAATTTCCACTGAATCCGAAACTTTTGGAAACATAGGTTATGAAATTACCTACTGTTTAGTTGTAGTGTCTTCATGTAAGTGAAGCCTACAAAAGCCTCATTTACACACTGGTATATTGTAGTTTCTACACAGGGGTGTAGAGAAATTACGAAAATTATCATAATAATGATGTAATATTTCTACACCCCCATTATTGGAAATTACTTTTTTTAAATAATCTCTAATAATGGGGGTGTAGAAATATTACATCACTATTGTTATGATTTTCATAATTTCTCTATACAGGGGTATAGAGAAACTACGAAAATCATAACAATAGTGATGTAATATTTCTACACCCCCATTATTAGAAATTATTTAAAAAAAGTAATT
The DNA here is from genome assembly GCF_042242105.1 of Pempheris klunzingeri. Taxonomy (NCBI): domain Eukaryota; kingdom Metazoa; phylum Chordata; class Actinopteri; order Acropomatiformes; family Pempheridae; genus Pempheris; species Pempheris klunzingeri. Next base: position 14,356 of record NW_027255120.1, read on the forward strand.
TCCAATAATGGGGGTGTAGAAATATTACATCATTATTGTTATGATTTTCATAATTTCTCTATACCCCTGTATAGAGAAATTATGAAAATCATAACAATAGTGATGTAATATTTCTACACCCCCATTATTAGAGATTATTTAAAAAAAGTAATTTCCAATAATGGGGGTGTAGAAATATTACATCATTATTATGATAATTTTCGTAATTTCTCTACACCCCTGTGTAGAAACTACAATATACCAGTGCGTATATGTGGAAGCCAACGTGCGTCAAAAGTGTGTCGGTAGTAGGAATTTATGTAAGAAGGAGGAAGAATAATAATTTCCACTGAATCCGAAACTTTTGGAAACATAGGTTATGAAATTACCTACTGTTTAGTTGTAGTGTCTTCATGTAAGTGAAGCCTACAAAAGCCTCATTTACACACTGGTATATTGTAGTTTCTACACAGGGGTGTAGAGAAATTACGAAAATTATCATAATAATGATGTAATATTTCTACACCCCCATTATTGGAAATTACTTTTTTTAAATAATCTCTAATAATGGGGGTGTAGAAATATTACATCACTATTGTTATGATTTTCATAATTTCTCTATACAGGGGTATAGAGAAACTATGAAAATCATAACAATAATGATGTAATATTTCTACACCCCCATTATTGGAAATTACTTTTTTTAAATAATTTCTAATAATGGGGGTGTAGAAATATTACATCACTATTGTTATGATTTTCGTAGTTTCTCTATACCTTTGTATAGAGAAATTATGAAAATCATAACAATAATGATGTAATATTTCTACACCCCCATTATTAGAAATTACTTAAAAAAAAGTAATTTTTTTAGGTAGGAGGGTGTAAAAACATTATAATCGTTATTTAGGATTTTTTTTATAATTTTCCTACACCCTTGTATAAAAGTTACTTATTTTTTTTTAATAAGTGGTTGTTATATAATCCATAAAGGATTATAGATTTTTTAAAATTTTATATTATTTCTATACCCCTATACGGGGTATATTAGGTATCTAATATACCCCGTATAGGGGTATAGAAATTAGGTATCTAATATACCCCGTATAGGGGTATAGAAATTAGGTATCTAATATACCCCGTATAGGGGTATAGAAATTAGGTATCTAATATACCCCGTATAGGGGTATAGAAATAATATAAAATTTTAAAAAATCTATAATCCTTTATGGATTATATAACAACCACTTATTAAAAAAAAATAAGTAACTTTTATACAAGGGTGTAGGAAAATTATAAAAAAAATCCTAAATAACGATTATAATGTTTTTACACCCTCAGAAATAAAAATTATCTTTTTTTTTTTCTTCTTGAAATCACTTATATACAACAGTATAAATATTAAAAAAAATGTATAGAACCTTATACATTACATATTTTAAAAATTTGAAAAATATCATTAAGAGTAATTTGTTTTTACCAAAACAAAATATCTTAAAGCCTTTCAACATTTACACTGTTGTATATAAAGTATTCTTTTCATTCTCTTTTCTTAAATACGTTCTTAAACATACATTGTAGGTACATTAAAAAATAAAAAAAGTTATCGATAATTTTGAAGAAATATAACAAATTACAATAGACTTTTTATATTAAACATTTGTCACTTTACGGGTTTATGCCCCTGTATGCCTCTTCTATGATACCAACTAATATGCCATCCGTCAACCTATCTCAGCTACGCCATCTGCCTCTACACAGATAGTGATGATTGCAGCCGCTCCCATTGAGTGGGAAAATAGACTCAGATGCAGGGGTATTGAACCCATAAAGTGACAAATATTCATGAAATTTTCCTGTTCCTTCACCTAAACCATAAAAACATGAAAAGTTCCAGTAGTTTTACTATTCTTTCACTGTTGTATAGAAAGTATTTTAAAATAATTCCATACAAGGGTATAGGATAAAATCCTATACCCTTGTATTGGAATTATTTTTTCCTTTTTTGAATAATTTCTTATACACTTAGTATCAGAGTACTAAAAGTATATAGCCTTATATACTCAAGATTTGAAATTTAAGAAATTTGATACCCCTATATTTGGTACTTCTATGATACCAACTAATATACCATCCGTCAATCTATCTCAGCTACGCCATCTGCCTCTACACAGATAGTGATGATTGCAGCCGCTCCCATTAAGTAAGGAAAATATAAACACCATACAGGGGTATTCAAACCCCTAAAATTTCAAATATTGCCTGTAATTGCGATTTATTTGTTTAAAATTTTTAGTCATTTTTTTAAGTAATAAAAACAAATAAACCACAATTGTTTTACTACTCTATACTACTATATAGAAATTATTGATGTGAAATAATTTCTATACATGGGTGTAGATATATTATAAAATTTATAGAATTTTTATACGTTTAAGTATAAATTTTTAAAATAAAAAGTAATTTCTATACAGGGGTATAGATATACTATAAAATTTATAGTATTTTCTACACACTTGTATAGAAATTATTTAATAAACTTTATGTTATCTATACAAGGTATAGATATATTATATCCTTTATAGTGTTTTCTATACACCTGTATAGAAATTATTTAGAAAATAGAATGTCCTTTTTTAACATTCTATTTTCTAAATAATTTCTATACAGGTGTATAGAAAACACTATAAAGGATATAATATATCTATACCTTGTATAGATAACATAAAGTTTATTAAATAATTTCTATACAAGTGTGTAGAAAATACTATAAATTTTATAGTATATCTATACCCCTGTATAGAAATTACTTTTTATTTTAAAAATTTATACTTAAACGTATAAAAATTCTATAAATTTTATAATATATCTACACCCCTGTATAGAAATTATTGATGTGAAATAATTTCTATACATGGGTGCAGATATATTATAAAATTTATAGAATTTTTATACGTTTAAGTATAAATTTTTAAAATAAAAAGTAATTTCTATACAGGGGTATAGATATACTATAAAATTTATAGTATTTTCTACACACTTGTATAAAAATTATTTAATAAACTTTATGTTATCTATACAAGGTATAGATATATTATATCCTTTATAGTGTTTTCTATACACCTGTATAGAAATTATTTAGAAAATAGAATGTCCTTTTTTAACATTCTATTTTCTAAATAATTTCTATACAGGTGTATAGAAAACACTATAAAGGATATAATATATCTATACCTTGTATAGATAACATAAAGTTTATTAAATAATTTCTATACAAGTGTGTAGAAAATACTATAAATTTTATAGTATATCTATACCCCTGTATAGAAATTACTTTTTATTTTAAAAATTTATACTTAAACGTATAAAAATTCTATAAATTTTATAATATATCTACACCCCTGTATAGAAATTATTGATGTGAAATAATTTCTATACATGGGTGCAGATATATTATAAAATTTATAGAATTTTTATACGTTTAAGTATAAATTTTTAAAATAAAAAGTAATTTCTATACAGGGGTATAGATATACTATAAAATTTATAGTATTTTCTACACACTTGTATAGAAATTATTTAATAAACTTTATGTTATCTATACAAGGTATAGATATATTATATCCTTTATAGTGTTTTCTATACACCTGTATAGAAATTATTTAGAAAATAGAATGTCCTTTTTTAACATTCTATTTTCTAAATAATTTCTATACAGGTGTATAGAAAACACTATAAAGGATATAATATATCTATACCTTGTATAGATAACATAAAGTTTATTAAATAATTTCTATACAAGTGTGTAGAAAATACTATAAATTTTATAGTATATCTATACCCCTGTATAGAAATTACTTTTTATTTTAAAAATTTATACTTAAACGTATAAAAATTCTATAAATTTTATAATATATCTACACCCCTGTATAGAAATTATTGATGTGAAATAATTTCTATACATGGGTGCAGATATATTATAAAATTTATAGAATTTTTATACGTTTAAGTATAAATTTTTAAAATAAAAAGTAATTTCTATACAGGGGTATAGATATACTATAAAATTTATAGTATTTTCTACACACTTGTATAAAAATTATTTAATAAACTTTATGTTATCTATACAAGGTATAGATATATTATATCCTTTATAGTGTTTTCTATACACCTGTATAGAAATTATTTAGAAAATAGAATGTCCTTTTTTAACATTCTATTTTCTAAATAATTTCTATACAGGTGTATAGAAAACACTATAAAGGATATAATATATCTATACCTTGTATAGATAACATAAAGTTTATTAAATAATTTCTATACAAGTGTGTAGAAAATACTATAAATTTTATAGTATATCTATACCCCTGTATAGAAATTACTTTTTATTTTAAAAATTTATACTTAAACGTATAAAAATTCTATAAATTTTATAATATATCTACACCCCTGTATAGAAATTATTGATGTGAAATAATTTCTATACATGGGTGCAGATATATTATAAAATTTATAGAATTTTTATACGTTTAAGTATAAATTTTTAAAATAAAAAGTAATTTCTATACAGGGGTATAGATATACTATAAAATTTATAGTATTTTCTACACACTTGTATAGAAATTATTTAATAAACTTTATGTTATCTATACAAGGTATAGATATATTATATCCTTTATAGTGTTTTCTATACACCTGTATAGAAATTATTTAGAAAATAGAATGTCCTTTTTTAACATTCTATTTTCTAAATAATTTCTATACAGGTGTATAGAAAACACTATAAAGGATATAATATATCTATACCTTGTATAGATAACATAAAGTTTATTAAATAATTTCTATACAAGTGTGTAGAAAATACTATAAATTTTATAGTATATCTATACCCCTGTATAGAAATTACTTTTTATTTTAAAAATTTATACTTAAACGTATAAAAATTCTATAAATTTTATAATATATCTACACCCCTGTATAGAAATTATTGATGTGAAATAATTTCTATACATGGGTGCAGATATATTATAAAATTTATAGAATTTTTATACGTTTAAGTATAAATTTTTAAAATAAAAAGTAATTTCTATACAGGGGTATAGATATACTATAAAATTTATAGTATTTTCTACACACTTGTATAAAAATTATTTAATAAACTTTATGTTATCTATACAAGGTATAGATATATTATATCCTTTATAGTGTTTTCTATACACCTGTATAGAAATTATTTAGAAAATAGAATGTCCTTTTTTAACATTCTATTTTCTAAATAATTTCTATACAGGTGTATAGAAAACACTATAAAGGATATAATATATCTATACCTTGTATAGATAACATAAAGTTTATTAAATAATTTCTATACAAGTGTGTAGAAAATACTATAAATTTTATAGTATATCTATACCCCTGTATAGAAATTACTTTTTATTTTAAAAATTTATACTTAAACGTATAAAAATTCTATAAATTTTATAATATATCTGCACCCATGTATAGAAATTATTGATATAGAATAATTTCTATACAAGGGTATTGTTATTATGATTTTCATCATCTATAAAATACTTATTCTTTATATTACCTTATACCCTTGTATAGAAATTATTTAAAATAAAAAAATAATTTATATACAGGGGTATAAAATTTATAGAATTTTTATATCCCTGTATATAAATTATTTTTTTTCTTTCCTGTTTATAAATTTAATATTTTTTCTAGTGATAGGAAAATTAGCTCTAGAAGCTCATAATATAGTATATTTATCTAAAAATATATTATATTTTATATTTTTTCTAGACTTCTTCATAACTATTCTTCTTTTTTATTGTTATGAGTGAGCTTAGTAATAATATAAAATATAATATATTTTTAGATAAATATACTATATTATGAGCTTCTAGAGCTAATTTTCCTATCACTAGAAAAAATATTAAATTTATAATTCTGTTTGTTTTTTCCTTTATGTTTTTTAATAATGAATATAAAATTAAAATAATTCCTAAAATTAAATTGTATAAAGAAGATATTTTTAATCCTGCAAATAAAGGTAAAACATACCACTCAGGTCCTATTGGTTCAGGAGTACTGTTCTCTTTAGGCCATTCATTAGTGTTAACATCTTCTATTACCTTTCATATTAAGGAAGAGTCCTTTGTACCGCTAATAATTCCTAAAAAGAATATTGAAATCATTAAAATATCTTTTATAAAACTTAAACTAAAAAATTCATTGCTTATTATTGGGTTTCTTATGATAAGATCTGTACTAGATTCATATTTATGTATTTCTATTGTATGTCATAGCACTACCGTAGGTAGTGCTACACCCAATAAAAAATGTATTGCGTAGATTCTAGTAAGAATCTTATCTGAAATTCCAAAATTTCCAATAATTATCTCATATAAATTTTCTCCTTCAGGAAGAAGTAATATTATAGAAGTAACCACTGTTAGTGCTCATTGTGCCATATTTCCATTTGTGAGTGAATAGCCCATGAGGGCTACTGATATACTTACTATGTATATTACTATTCCTGAAATTCAGGAATATTTACCTGACACACTATTTATTATATTTCTAGTTATATGAATATAAATGCCTATAAAATATAGAGAGGTTCCTGTACTATGAGTTCTTCTTCATATTCATCCTTCACTATATTTTTCTACTTTTTCTATTTTCTCATTAGCTCCTTCAGGTTCATACCTAAAAGATAATACTATTCCAGAAATAATTTGTGATATTAAAGTTATTCCACAAAAAAAACCTAAATTTCATATCCATATACAACTACTATTGCAGGAAAACAATTCTATTTTATAAAGTTGTTTTCTTTATATTTTCTTTTTTCCTTTCTAGTGTTGTATATAGGATTATTTTATGGAGGATTTTTCCTTTTAATATTAATTATTTCCTATTTTTCTTTAATTTTTCTTTTGTTTTTGAACTTAAGAAGCTATTATTGTAAAACTTGAATCTTATTAATAGTGATATTAAAGGAAATATTCCTAATTTTATTTATATTAACTTCTCTTGAGGAATCTTATTATGTATTATTTTTTCAGTTAATAGGTTTAGGTCCTTCTTTTTTTATATATTTTTGTATTTTAAGAAAAAGATTCCAAGGAAGTACCTTAAATATTTACTTCTTTTTTTCTTTTTTAGGAAAAGTAGGATCTTTCTTTTTAGAAAATTCCTTTTATTTGAATTTCTTACATAATAAGTCCGTTGTTCTGTTAATATTCCTAATTATTTTTTCTATTTTGTTTTATTTCTTCTTTTTATATTCTTCTTATCATTTTTTAGTATGTTTTTATTGAAGATATTTTTGAATTGTTCCTTGATTTCTATTAGATTTCTTTTTCTTGACTATAAGTTCATCTGGAATAATCTCTGTATTATATTTCTTTTTATTTTTATTATTCTTTATAAATAATCTTTTGGAGACTTTATTATTATGTTTCTTTGGAATCATAATTTATCCTTATTGGTGAACAAAAGTTATTATTCAGAATTTTTCTTATCTATATAATCCAGAGTTAGGACTTCTTTACTGTATTTTAACCTCCTCTTTTATTTTTTCTTTAAAGATTTTTTTAGTATAGTTTGTTTTCAATATCCTGTTTTTTCTTATCAATATGGATATTTGTTTTCCACTGCTCGTACATGAGGAACACCTCATTAAATCGTGTTTGATATACTTTTTTATTTTTTTCTGCTATTGTTTTTTATTCTTCTAGCTCCATTTTTTTATTGTGTATATCATGATCTTTAATGGGGGTATCTTCTGTTGCAATCATTGGAAAAAGACCAACTTACTATACTTGAAAATCTACTTTTTTTGTTGTTTGAGTTAGTTTAAATTCAACATTTCTTGGGTTTATTCCAATATTTTTTTATGGTTTGGATATAGATCAAGAATGAAATATAATGGAATCTCTTCCAAAGGATATTGTTTCAATATCTTATTCTTTTATTGGCTTGTTAGGACTTTCTTTAAAAGGTTTACTATTCCCTTTTTCTTTCTGAATTCTAAGTGCTATGAAAGGTATTTCTGTGATGTCTTCTTTGGTACATTCTTTAACAGTAGTCTTTGGAGGAGTTTTTTTGTTTGTATACCTTTTATTTGAAGGTTGAATATCGTTTTATACAATAAGCTTATTATCTTTATTTTTTTTAATTTCTTCATTATTTCATGTACCTTTTTTAGTAAGAGAAAGTAACGTGAAAAGAATTTTAGCTTGAAGTACGTCTTTTTCCATGAATGTGTGTCATATTTCTTTAGCCTGGGAACCCAGATTTTCTTTATTTTATGGAATTTTTCATGGATTTTCTAAATCTATTTTATTTTCTTCTGTTCAAGGAAAAATGGATATTTTATGAAGATTTATATCTGGTTTACTAGGTAGCTTTCCTATGACTTTATTATGGAAGATAAAGTTTTGTTTTTCTCATGGAATTTATTCTACTTCATTCTTTTATTCTTGAACTTTACTTGTTTATAGCTACTTATACATAAAATTAGGGTATAAGAATAAAACATCCTCATATAAAGTTATACATGTAAACAGAATGGGTAAAGACTGATTCTCTCTTACCGTTCTATTTGCTGTGTGTTTTTTATAACACACAGTGGATAGAACGATAAGAGAGAATCAGTCTTTACCCATTCTGTTTACATGTATAACTTTATATGAGGATGTTTTATTCTTATACCCTAATTTTATGTATAAGTAGCTATAAACTGGTTGTGTTTCTTGATATCTTTAGTTTTTTGGAATCTCTTATTAACTTCCTTTCATCTAGTTATTTTTATTGTTATTTTTTCATCTTTTACTGTTTTTTTTATGTGTATTATGATGAATCATATTGTAGCAATAAAAATTTCTGATTCTCTATTTAATTTCCTAGATAGTTTTATAGTCTTACCTATCACTTCTATTGTAGTTTCTTATGTAATACCTGGATTTGAACCATTTGTTCATTTCTTTTGTATGGAGCCTACTATAAATGTAGTGGGTGTGAGGGGTCAACAATGGTTCTGACAATACACTGTAAACGATAATTCTTGAGAAGAATTATCATTAAATAGAAGTTTGACAGATGGGTTGTTCCTATTACAATCTTCTTCCTTATGTTTATTCCCTTTAAAATACCCTATAATGGTAGTTGGGGACTCAATAGATGTGATACATTCTTGGAGTGTTCCAGAAGTAGGAATTAAAATAGATGTTATTCCTGGACATATAACTATGGAGAGCTTTTTACCTCTAGTATCAGGATTGTTTTCTGGTTATTGCTACGAGGTATGTGGAGTATACCATTCTCTTATGTCTATCAACCTAATGATATTTTAATTGTTATCTATAAAAATATCTCGTATGAAAAAAATTACTCTATTTTTAATTATGTTATATTCTTTAAACTATACAAATACTGTAATTGAAGAATATTTAGGGTGAAATATAACTTTCTCCTTTATAATAACTTATTTAGTTAATTCTAAATATTTTCCATATTATAGCCTAACTATTATCATATTACCTATTATAAGTATTGTTCGTTTTAGAATACCCTTAATAGAAATATTTTTTAACAAAAACAAGAATATTCTTAATAAAGTAAAGTCAAATTTCTATATGTTAGTTCAGATCTTAGCCTTGTTATACGTATTTTATATGAGAACAAGAATAACATATAAAGTTTAATTTATTAAATTGTTTTCTATGCTTATTTTGTTGATCACCTTAATCATTTCTATGATATTGGTATATAGGGTTTATAATAATGTAAAAACAATATTTATACTCCTAAAATTAATTTCTATATTCGTATTCGGACTACTTATAATTTTTTCAGAAACATTTGATTTTTGTTTCTTTGTTTCTTTTATAATTATAAGTTTATGGGTATGAACTTTATCTTTATAATTGTTTTCCACTTCTTTTAGTAATTTTTTATCTGCTAAAATAGTAGCACTTTCTTATTGAAGAATTGCTATAGTATCTGCTGTATTAGCTACTTCATGTTCAGGATTTATAAGAATAGAAGTTAGTTTTTCTCATATACAATTTACTGAAATGTTATACTTTTCAATTATAACTTTTCATGGTTTAGTATTTGTTTTCTTTGTAATTACTCCTATAGGCTCAGGTTATTTAGACTGATGATACCCTGGTTTGTGTGGAGATTGAGATTTCATATGACCTAGGGTAAATGCTGGCTCATTATTAGGAACTGAGTTAGCAGGATTACTACTAACTATTCTATGATTTCCAGGTGGATGGGGTCCTGGATGGACCATGTATCCTCCATTATCTAGTAATCAGCGTGGTTATACTATTGATCTAATAATAGCAGGGCTACACTTGTTAGGTGTAGTAAGTGGTTTTAGCAGTAGTAATACTATAATTACCTTTCGTAACCTAACTCTTTCGTTTTCAACGAAAGAATTAAGTTTATTCATATGATCTCAGTTTATGTCCGCTATGTTGCTATTAGGGTCAGTTCCTACTTTAGCTTTAGCTTTATTAGGAGTTTTACTAGATAGAACAACAGGGGGATCATGATTTGACCCTATAGGAGGAAGTGATCCTGTCCTTTATCAAATATTATTTTGATTTTTTGGACATCCTGAGGTTTATGTTATAGCCCTACCATCCTATGGAGTTATATCTGCCTCTCTTGAGGCAAACTCCTCATTATATGGAAGAGAAGGTATGGTAGCTTCCGTCTCATGTATAGGAGTATTGGGATATTTGGTATATACTCACCATATGTTCACAGTAGACTTGGAGATGGAAATTAAATTATTATTTTCATCTGGAACTATGGCTATTGCCATACCTACTGGTATGAAGGTATACAGTTGAATAATGTCAATAAGATTTGGAGAAAAAATATCCTCTAAAGTATTTTTACCTGTTCTCTGCTTTATATTTATATTTGTAGGAGGAGGTTTAACTGGTGTTATGTTAAGTTCAGCTACAGCTGACATAATGTTTCATGACACTTATTTTGTTGTAGCACATTTTCATCAAATAATGGCTATAGCAGCTTTTTAGCTTTCTCTTGTGGTATAGTTAATTTAGGTTGTAAGTTACATGGAGGAGCTGTAATTGGATTTACACTGGGAACTATATTCTTGTTTTTACCACTTTATTATCTAGGATTATCAGGAGTTCCTAGAAGAGTTCCTACTATGATGTATGAAGGACAACTAGTAATGTATACAGGATTCTTTGGTTATACTACAGCACTACTGAGTATTTTTATACTCTTAATAAACTTGTAAGAATTTACAAGAAAATGAAATACAAGAAAATGAAGAAATTTTATTAATCTTTTTATAAAATTTCTTCATTTTCTTGTATTTCATTTTCTTGTAAATTCTTACAAGTTTATTAAGAGTATAAAAATACTCAATAGTGCTGTAGTATAACCAAAGAATCCTGTATACATTACTAGTTGTCCTTCATACATCATAGTAGGAACTCTTCTAGGAACTCCTGATAATCCTAGATAATAAAGTGGTAAAAACAAGAATATAGTTCCCAGTGTAAATCCAATTACAGCTCCTCCATGTAACTTACAACCTAAATTAACTATACCACAAGAGAAAGCTAAAAAAGCTGCTATAGCCATTATTTGATGAAAATGTGCTACAACAAAATAAGTGTCATGAAACATTATGTCAGCTGTAGCTGAACTTAACATAACACCAGTTAAACCTCCTCCTACAAATATAAATATAAAGCAGAGAACAGGTAAAAATACTTTAGAGGATATTTTTTCTCCAAATCTTATTGACATTATTCAACTGTATACCTTCACACCAGTAGGTATGGCAATAGCCATAGTTCCAGATGAAAATAATAATTTAATTTCCATCTCCAAGTCTACTGTGAACATATGGTGAGCATATACCAAATATCCCAATACTCCTATACATGAGACGGAAGCTACCATACCTTCTCTTCCATATAATGAGGAGTTTGCCTCAAGAGAGGCAGATATAACTCCATAGGATGGTAGGGCTATAACATAAACCTCAGGATGTCCAAAAAATCAAAATAATATTTGATAAAGGACAGGGTCACCTCCTCCTATAGGGTCAAATCATGATCCCCCTGTTGTTCTATCTAGTAAAACTCCTAATAAAGCTAAAGCTAAAGTAGGAACTGACCCTAATAGCAACATAGCGGACATAAACTGAGATCATATGAATAAACTTAATTCTTTCGTTGAAAACGAAAGAGTTAGGTTACGAAAGGTAATTATAGTATTACTACTGCTAAAACCACTTACTACACCTAACAAGTGTAGCCCTGCTATTATTAGATCAATAGTATAACCACTCTGATTACTAGATAATGGAGGATACATGGTCCATCCAGGACCCCATCCACCTGGAAATCATAGAATAGTTAGTAGTAATCCTGCTAACTCAGTTCCTAATAATGAGCCAGCATTTACCCTAGGTCATATGAAATCTCAATCTCCACACAAACCAGGGTATCATCAGTTTAAATAACCTGAGCCTATAGGAGTAATTACAAAGAAAACAAATACTAAACCATGAAAAGTTATAATTGAAAAGTATAACATTTCAGTAAATTGTATATGAGAAAAACTAACTTCTATTCTTATAAATCCTGAACATGAAGTAGCTAATACAGCAGATACTATAGCAATTCTTCAATAAGAAAGTGCTACTATTTTAGCAGATAAAAAATTACTAAAAGAAGTGGAAAACAATTATAAAGATAAAGTTCATACCCATAAACTTATAATTATAAAAGAAACAAAGAAACAAAAATCAAATGTTTCTGAAAAAATTATAAGTAGTCCGAATACGAATATAGAAATTAATTTTAGGAGTATAAATATTGTTTTTACATTATTATAAACCCTATATACCAATATCATAGAAATGATTAAGGTGATCAACAAAATAAGCATAGAAAACAATTTAATAAATTAAACTTTATATGTTATTCTTGTTCTCATATAAAATACGTATAACAAGGCTAAGATCTGAACTAACATATAGAAATTTGACTTTACTTTATTAAGAATATTCTTGTTTTTGTTAAAAAATATTTCTATTAAGGGTATTCTAAAACGAACAATACTTATAATAGGTAATATGATAATAGTTAGGCTATAATATGGAAAATATTTAGAATTAACTAAATAAGTTATTATAAAGGAGAAAGTTATATTTCACCCTAAATATTCTTCAATTACAGTATTTGTATAGTTTAAAGAATATAACATAATTAAAAATAGAGTAATTTTTTTCATACGAGATATTTTTATAGATAACAATTAAAATATCATTAGGTTGATAGACATAAGAGAATAGTATACTCCACATACCTCGTAGCAATAACCAGAAAACAATCCTGATACTAGAGGTAAAAAGCTCTCCATAGTTATATGTCCGGGAATTAAATCTATTTTAATTCCTACTTCTGGAACACTCCAAGAATGTATCACATCTATTGAGTCCCCAACTACCATTATAGGGTATTTTAAAGGGAATAAACATAAGGAAGAAGATTGTAATAGGAACAACCCATCTGTCAAACTTCTATTTAATGATAATTCTTCTCAAGAATTATCGTTTACAGTGTATTGTCAGAACCATTGTTGACCCTTCACACCCACTACATTTATAGTAGGCTCCATACAAAAGAAATGAACAAATGGTTCAAATAGTTTTCATTAAAATATATACCTCCAAATATTACGTTTAAACCTCCTCCTAAGTCTGATTCAGTTTCTGGAATGTCTCACGGGTGTATTTCTCCTATAAGTGTAAAAAATATTCCAACCAATAATGTACTAAATGAGTAAAAGGAATTATTTACAAAATAATCTTCTTCTAATGAAAACAAAAAAATCTAATAAACAGCCTAATAATATTAAGATTATTAATAGAAATATTGTATTTTCTCCAATAATTATTTGAACTTGAGCCCTAAACTTTCCTAACGAGGAGTAGCCTCTAATATTGATATTAGAGGCTAGTAGTATTGTAACCCCAGACAAGTTAATGATTATTAATAGTAGCCTTCCTGGGCCAATAAATGTTAAAATAACCCCCACTGGGGTTATTTCAACACCTAATAACAGAAAAGATAATATTAAAATTATAAAAGAAGATCATGGGTTTTTAGAGATAAGTTTAAAACTATCCCCTAATAAAGTTAAAAAACCTCATCCTATAACAGGACCTGTTCTACTTACTACAATACCTAAGTATCTTCTGTCTATTAAAGAAGCTATACCTGACAGCATAGCTATACTTATCAACAAAAATAATATTTTGATTTCTATATTATTTTTGTTGATAAGTATAGCTATGCTGTCAGGTATAGCTTCTTTAATAGACAGAAGATACTTAGGTATTGTAGTAAGTAGAACAGGTCCTGTTATAGGATGAGGTTTTTTAACTTTATTAGGGGATAGTTTTAAACTTATCTCTAAAAACCCATGATCTTCTTTTATAATTTTAATATTATCTTTTCTGTTATTAGGTGTTGAAATAACCCCAGTGGGGGTTATTTTAACATTTATTGGCCCAGGAGGGCTACTGTTAATAATCATTAACTTGTCTGGGGTTACAATACTACTAGCCTCTAATATCAATATTAGAGGCTACTCCTCGTTAGGAAAGTTTAGGGCTCAAGTTCAAATAATTATTGGAGAAAATATAATATTTCTATTAATAATCTTAATATTATTAGGCTGTTTATTAGATTTTTTGTTTTCATTAGAAGAAGATTATTTTGTAAATAATTCCTTTTACTCATTTAGTACATTATTGGTTGGAATATTTTTTACACTTATAGGAGAAAGACACCCGTGAGACATTCCAGAAACTGAATCAGACTTAGGAGGAGGTTTAAACGTAATATTTGGAGGTATATATTTTATGTTATTTGCTATACTAGAATATAGGTGATTATTATACCTCTCTATTTTTATATTCTTATTTGGATTTTCTTATAACTACTGTATAATTATACTTTTTTCTTTACGTGGAATTTTACCACGCTTTTCCTATAAGAAAATGATAAAATATTTGTGGTTTTTATTTCCTTTATTATCAGGATTTTGGTGTTTATATAATTTTTATCCTATTGTTTTGTAATAATATAATAAATTGTTTTCATGATTAATGTTATTTCTAGGTATCTATTTTGCTACATGGGTAGTAAGTTGAAGAATATACTGAATTATATGAGCATCCTTAGGTTGGATAAGACCTTCTAGAATAGAAGGAGGTTCTCTTGGTAGTTTAGGTATTCATTATCATCCTTCACTTACTACACTGTTTAATAGTACTTTATTAAAAAGTGATATATCATTGATATTGCTGGAAATATCATCCTCTTCAACGTCTTACTCCCACCTATTAGCACTTTTAATTATATTCCTGATTATAGGAAGAGTAAAATCTAATACTACAGTATAGCTGTTATCGATAATAATAGTAGTTTCTATAACTTTTGACTCCTGATGAAGTGTAGTTGTACTAGTCTTAATTGTTTTTTACAATTCTAACTGAGTAATTATAGTAGTTTTAGAAACTATTATATTAATATGGGTAATATGTTCGTTAAAAGAACATAATTGTATAGGTATTTTAGGTAAAAAAAGTATTTTAAATTTAATCTTATCGTACTTAATAATAAATTTTTCACTTTACCCTAGTAATCTGGTACAAAATAGTTCGTTAGAATTATTATATTTTCCTTCTGATTTTTGATATATAATAGTTGTTTTGGGCATTATTATGCCCAATATATTATTTTTTAAAGGTAAGATTTAATTCTTCACTACTGTGAAGAATTAAATTTTACTTTGTAAAAGTAAAATTTAATTCTTCACAGTAGTGAAGAATTAAATCTTACCTTTAAAAAATAATATATTGGGCATAATAATGCCCAAAACAACTATTATATATCAAAAATCAGAAGGAAAATATAATAATTCTAACGAACTATTTTGTACCAGATTACTAGGGTAAAGTGAAAAATTTATTATTAAGTATGATAAGATTAAATTTAAAATACTTTTTTTACCTAAAATACCTATACAATTATGTTCTTTTAACGAACATATTACCCATATTAATATAATAGTTTCTAAAACTACTATAATTACTCAGTTAGAATTGTAAAAAACAATTAAGACTAGTACAACTACACTTCATCAGGAGTCAAAAGTTATAGAAACGACTATTATTATCGATAACAGCTATACTGTAGTATTAGATTTTACTCTTCCTATAATCAGGAATATAATTAAAAGTGCTAATAGGTGGGAGTAAGACGTTGAAGAGGATGATATTTCCAGCAATATCAATGATATATCACTTTTTAATAAAGTACTATTAAACAGTGTAGTAAGTGAAGGATGATAATGAATACCTAAACTACCAAGAGAACCTCCTTCTATTCTAGAAGGTCTTATCCAACCTAAGGATGCTCATATAATTCAGTATATTCTTCAACTTACTACCCATGTAGCAAAATAGATACTTAGAAATAACATTAATCATGAAAACAATCTATTTTCTTTTTAAATTCTAAAATTTATAATAAGAAAAAAAAAAAGGATTTTTCTAACCAGAGCCTAATTCAATAGGCTAATAAAACAAAAAAAAGAATATTTAATGGATACTTTAGATTTTCCGCTCCGATCTGCTATAATCTAGAGTAATACTAAAGACATACAATAACATTTTTTTATATTCTTCATTAAATTAAGGAATAATATTCCTATTAAAAAAATGTTTCCATTTTTAAACGAAAAAAAAGTATATTAATGAAACACTTATGTGGAGTGATGTAGAAGTTTATGAACTTTATTTGTATCTTGATAACTTTATAGAGCAAATTACTAAGTATTACATATAGAATATGGGATATCATACATAACTGTATAAATGTTGTGCCAGCTATAGCGGAAATGCAAATAGTGAAACTTCTATCCAGGAGAATAAATAACTTTTTTATGAAATGTACTGTTATTATTATTATTTTTTCTACTTTTTATAAGAAAGCTAAGTAGTTTATAGTGTACTATAAAGAAAACAATAATCTCTAGTGAAAAATCATCCTAAAAAACTTATTTGTTTAATTTAGTTCCTTGGTAAACCGGTATGTAGCGCTATAACTTACTATTAAAATATAAAACTGTATGACCATTTTTACTACTTTTAAAGCCTAATTAGTATATATTCTTATTTTGGTGACATGGTTAGTCAATAGTATAAACCACGGGTTAGATTTATGTTATGTATGACTAACATAAATTAAAACTGAAAAGTAGTCTTCTAATTAAGAAGAAGAAGGTGAATTAATCCATATAAGATTACTTGCCCGTCACTCGATATTATTGATAAGTCGAAACAAGGTAAATTATGAGGAATCATGAAATATAACATATTAAATGATTTCTCATAATTTACCTTGTTTCGACTTATCAATAATATCGAGTGACGGGCAAGTAATCTTATATGGATTAATTCACCTTCTTCTTCTTAATTAGAAGACTACTTTTCAGTTTTAATTTATGTTAGTCATACATAACATAAATCTAACCCGTGGTTTATACTATTGACTAACCATGTCACCAAAATAAGAATATATACTAATTAGGCTTTAAAAGTAGTAAAAATGGTCATACAGTTTTATATTTTAATAGTAAGTTATAGCGCTACATACCGGTTTACCAAGGAACTAAATTAAACAAATAAGTTTTTTAGGATGATTTTTCACTAGAGATTATTGTTTTCTTTATAGTACACTATAAACTACTTAGCTTTCTTATAAAAAGTAGAAAAAAATAATAATAATAACAGTACATTTCATAAAAAAGTTATTTATTCTCCTGGATAGAAGTTTCACTATTTGCATTTCCGCTATAGCTGGCACAACATTTATACAGTTATGTATGATATCCCATATTCTATATGTAATACTTAGTAATTTGCTCTATAAAGTTATCAAGATACAAATAAAGTTCATAAACTTCTACATCACTCCACATAAGTGTTTCATTAATATACTTTTTTTTCGTTTAAAAATGGAAACATTTTTTTAATAGGAATATTATTCCTTAATTTAATGAAGAATATAAAAAAATGTTATTATATGTCTTTAGTATTACTCTAGATTATAGCAGATCGGAGCGGAAAATCTAAAGTATCCATTAAATATTCTTTTTTTTGTTTTATTAGCCTATTGAATTAGGCTCTGGTTAGAAAAATCCTTTTTTTTTTTCTTATTATAAATTTTATAATTTAAAAAGGATCCTGGTAATTACATATACAATATGATTGGAAGTATGTCCAAAATAGTAAATGTTTTACATTTTTATAAATTATATTGTTTAGGAAATACTTATTAATTAAATCAGGTTCTCTACGAAAAATATTGCTTGTAATTATTGAAATTAATAACAAATGAATTTTATTTTCTTAAAGGTTTTACTTGTTCCGTAAGGGAAAAAGTATAATTATTGTAGTTTTAGAAATAATTAATAAGATCTTATATGTTGTTTATAATAATCAACTATTGTAAGAGGTTTCATAGGCTTAAAATTAGCTAATTTTTGTAGTAAAGATCTCTCTTACAACCATAGGATTATGGTTTTTCTTTGTAAAAAAGAAAAGAAAGAAGGTAGTGGAGTATTCCTTTTTTTTAGAGGAATTAAAAAGGCCAGTATAAGTAGCTTTACTTTTTAAGAAAGTTTAATTTTACTTTTTTTAGTTTAAAATTATATAGTCTTTAAAAGACTTTCCTATTTTAAAATCTTCTTAGTTAACTCGGCAATAAAAATTACAACTGTTTTCTAAAAACATAGGAGTTATATGAATTATCTTTTAGTACTGCCAAAGTTTTATACTGGCAGCGGTATAATGACTGTATTAAAGTACCTTAGTTTATTGTCATTTAATGGATGACCAGGGAAGTATTAATGATAATTTTCCTTTACTAGGAAGAAACAGTGAATTTTTATGGGTGATGAACTTTCCATCCCTAGTTAGAAAGAGGAAAAGCCCCTTACTCCTTAAACTAATCTTCAAGATTATCTTATTTTGAATAAAATGTTTTACTTGGGATTAGGTTTGCACTATTATGTGCTTAATAACTCATTTTTCTCTAGATTTTTGAAATCAATGAGATTCACTTTCATAAAGGAGCTAAGGGATAATGGGGCTAAAATAACTTTTTATTTTGCTACCTCGATGTTGGATTCTCAATCCTTTCCAGCTAGAACTGGTGTAGGAAGGGCTGTTCTCCCTTTAAAATGAGGTATTATCTGAGTTTAAAACGTTGTGAGACAGTTTGGGTTCTATCTTCTAATATTGAAATTTAAAAATCTTATAGTCTTTGATTTGATACGAAAGGATAAGTCAAGGACAGCCTATAGTTTAAACTATGCTATAAAGTAAGGTTAATACTAAACTTAATGTAAGATTTTGTTTTCTTTTTCTATTTTGAATTCTACCGTTATAGATTTATGGGTGTTAATAGTAGTACTAGAAGTACTACTACTAACTATTTTAAGAAATAACTCATGAATAGGAGTTATATCCTTTATATACACTAGTCCTTGGTTAATTTGATCTCTATTTAACTACGTTTCAATGACAAACTGTATCTTACTATTTTGATATAAATCTTTGTCTTTTGTACTTCGTAAATGGTGTTTTATATCAAAATTAACTAATAACTTAATTTTTTATTTAGTTTTTGAAGTAACTTTACTTATCATGTCAAGTAGTTATAGTTTAAAAAGTGGATTAAACAATATGTACTTTTACTTAAACTTAGTTTTACCTTTTAAATTTATAACTTACTTTAAATTATTGGATTTTGATGTTCTATATTTATTATTATCTAACGGAGTATTAGGAAGTCTATTGTGCATAATAAATTGTAATTATGGTATACAACTACTGTTTTGATATACTATACCTTTGTTTTCATTTTATATTAGTTTACTTTATAAAATGAAAAAGGTTTACAAGTATAATGTTTTTGTATGACCTATATTATGTGGCATAGTAATAAGTCCTCTACCTTTACAAGAGTATTCTCTTATGATGCTCTTAGGACAGTACTGTATAGTATGCTTATCCCCTTGAGTTTCACTATTTATAAGTATCATGACATACAAGTCTAATACTACGTATAGCAATTATACTACTGTAAGTAGTATACTAAAGCTAATATGGTTTATTACCATGTTAACCACAGGGCTTATAAGCCTTATAGTATTGTTAGCAGTACTATAGGGCTTATAAGCCTTGTAGTTAACAGGGTAATAAACCTTATAGTACTGTTAGCAGAACTTTAAATATTCTTCAATATGAAGAAGATTTAAAGTTCTGCTAACAGTACTATAAGGTTTATTACCCTGTTAACTACAAGGCTTATAAGCCCTATAGTACTGCTAACAATACTATAAGGCTTATAAGCCCTGTGGTTAACATGGTAATAAACCATATTAGCTTTAGTATACTACTTACAGTAGTATAATTGCTATACGTAGTATTAGACTTGTATGTCATGATACTTATAAATAGTGAAACTCAAGGGGATAAGCATACTATACAGTACTGTCCTAAGAGCATCATAAGAGAATACTCTTGTGAAGGTAGAGGACTTATTACTATGCCACATAATATAGGTCATACAAAAACATTATACTTGTAAACCTTTTTCATTTTATAAAGTAAACTAATATAAAATGAAAACAAAGGTATAGTATATCAAAACAGTAGTTGTATACCATAATTACAATTTATTATGCACAATAGACTTCCTAATACTCCGTTAGATAATAATAAATATAGAACATCAAAATCCAATAATTTAAAGTAAGTTATAAATTTAAAAGGTAAAACTAAGTTTAAGTAAAAGTACATATTGTTTAATCCACTTTTTAAACTATAACTACTTGACATGATAAGTAAAGTTACTTCAAAAACTAAATAAAAAATTAAGTTATTAGTTAATTTTGATATAAAACACCATTTACGAAGTACAAAAGACAAAGATTTATATCAAAATAGTAAGATACAGTTTGTCATTGAAACGTAGTTAAATAGAGATCAAATTAACCAAGGACTAGTGTATATAAAGGATATAACTCCTATTCATGAGTTATTTCTTAAAATAGTTAGTAGTAGTACTTCTAGTACTACTATTAACACCCATAAATCTATAACGGTAGAATTCAAAATAGAAAAAGAAAACAAAATCTTACATTAAGTTTAGTATTAACCTTACTTTATAGTATAGTTTAAACTATAGGCTGTCCTTGACTTATCCTTTCGTATCAAATCAAAGACTATAAGATTTTTAAATTTCAATATTAGAAGATAGAACCTAAACTGTCTCACAACGTTTTAAACTCAGATAATACCTCATTTTAAAGGGAGAACAGCCCTTCCTACACCAGTTCTAGCTGGAAAGGATTGAGAATCCAACATCGAGGTAGCAAAATAAAAAGTTATTTTAGCCCCATTATCCCTTAGCTCCTTTATGAAAGTGAATCTCATTGATTTCAAAAATCTAGAGAAAAATGAGTTATTAAGCACATAATAGTGCAAACCTAATCCCAAGTAAAACATTTTATTCAAAATAAGATAATCTTGAAGATTAGTTTAAGGAGAAAGAGTAAAAACCCTTTACACTTCAAGTATAATGTTTTTGTATGACCTGTGTTATGTGGTATAGTAAACTAATCCAGGTTATAGAAAACATATATAACTTATAGAAATTAACTATGTTTCCTACACCAGTGTGTAGATTCTCTACACACTGGTGTAGGAAACATAGTTAATTTCTACAATTTGTATATGTTTTCTATACACTGGTATAGGAAACATAGTATAACTATAAAGTTATACTATGTTTCCTATACCAGTGTATAGAAAACATATACAAATTGTAGAAATTAACTATGTTTCCTACACCAGTGTGTAGAGAATCTACACACTGGTGTAGGAAACATAGTTAATTTCTACAATTTGTATATGTTTTCTATACACTGGTATAGGAAACATAGTATAACTTTATAGTTATACTATGTTTCCTATACCAGTTTATAGAAAACATATACAAATTGTAGAAATTAACTATGTTTCCTACACCAGTGTGTAGAGAATCTACACACTGGTGTAGGAAACATAGTTAATTTCTACAATTTGTATATGTTTTCTATACACTGGTATAGGAAACATAGTATAACTTTATAGTTATACTATGTTTCCTATACCAGTTTATAGAAAACATATACAAATTGTAGAAATTAACTATGTTTCCTACACCAGTGTGTAGATTCTCTACACACTGGTGTAGGAAACATAGTTAATTTCTACAATTTGTATATGTTTTTTATACACTGGTATAGGAAACATAGTATAACTTTATAGTTATACTATGTTTCCTATACCAGTGTATAGAAAACATATACAAATTGTAGAAATTAACTATATTTCCTACACCAGAGTGTAGAGAATCTACACACTGGTGTAGGAAACATAGTTAATTTCTACAATTTGTATATGTTTTCTATACACTGGTATAGGAAACATAGTATAACTTTATAGTTATACTATGTTTCCTATACCAGTGTATAGAAAACATATACAAATTGTAGAAATTAACTATATTTCCTACACCAGAGTGTAGAGAATCTACACACTGGTGTAGGAAACATAGTTAATTTCTACAATTTGTATATGTTTTCTATACACTGGTATAGGAAACATAGTATAACTTTATAGTTATACTATGTTTCCTATACCAGTGTATAGAAAACATATACAAATTGTAGAAATTAACTATGTTTCCTACACCAGTGTGTAGAGAATCTACACACTGGTGTAGGAAACATAGTTAATTTCTACAATTTGTATATGTTTTCTATACACTGGTATAGGAAACATAGTATAACTATATAATTATACTATGTTTCCTATACCAGTGTATAGAAAACATATACAAATTGTAGAAATTAACTATGTTTCCTACACCAGTGTGTAGAGAATCTACACACTGGTGTAGGAAACATAGTTAATTTCTACAATTTGTATATGTTTTCTATACACTGGTATAGGAAACATAGTATAATTATATAGTTATACTATGTTTCCTATACCAGTGTATAGAAAACATATACAAATTGTAGAAATTAACTATGTTTCCTACACCAGTGTGTAGATTCTCTACACACTGGTGTAGGAAACATAGTTAATTTCTACAATTTGTATATGTTTTCTATACACTGGTATAGGAAACATAGTATAACTTTATAGTTATACTATGTTTCCTATACCAGTGTATAGAAAACATATACAAATTGTAGAAATTAACTATGTTTCCTACACCAGTGTGTAGAGAATCTACACACTGGTGTAGGAAACATAGTTAATTTCTACAATTTGTATATGTTTTCTATACACTGGTATAGGAAACATAGTATAACTATAAAGTTATACTATGTTTCCTATACCAGTGTATAGAAAACATATACAAATTGTAGAAATTAACTATGTTTCCTACACCAGTGTGTAGATTCTCTACACACTGGTGTAGGAAACATAGTTAATTTCTACAATTTGTATATGTTTTCTATACACTGGTATAGGAAACATAGTATAACTATAAAGTTATACTATGTTTCCTATACCAGTGTATAGAAAACATATACAAATTGTAGAAATTAACTATGTTTCCTACACCAGTGTGTAGATTCTCTACACACTGGTGTAGGAAACATAGTTAATTTCTACAATTTGTATATGTTTTCTATACACTGGTATAGGAAACATAGTATAACTATAAAGTTATACTATGTTTCCTATACCAGTGTATAGAAAACATATACAAATTGTAGAAATTAACTATGTTTCCTACACCAGTGTGTAGAGAATCTACACACTGGTGTAGGAAACATAGTTAATTTCTACAATTTGTATATGTTTTCTATACACTGGTATAGGAAACATAGTATAACTATATAGTTATACTATGTTTCCTATACCAGTGTATAGAAAATATATACAAATTGTAGAAATTAACTATGTTTCCTACACCAGTGTGTAGAGAATCTACACACTGGTGTAGGAAACATAGTTAATTTCTACAATTTGTATATGTTTTCTATACACTGGTATAGGAAACATAGTATAACTATAAAGTTATACTATGTTTCCTATACCAGTGTATAGAAAACATATACAAATTGTAGAAATTAACTATGTTTCCTACACCAGTGTGTAGAGAATCTACACACTGGTGTAGGAAACATAGTTAATTTCTACAATTTGTATATGTTTTCTATACACTGGTATAGGAAACATAGTATAACTATATAGTTATACTATGTTTCCTATACCAGTGTATAGAAAACATATACAAATTGTAGAAATTAACTATGTTTCCTACACCAGTGTGTAGAGAATCTACACACTGGTGTAGGAAACATAGTTAATTTCTACAATTTGTATATGTTTTCTATACACTGGTATAGGAAACATAGTATAACTATAAAGTTATACTATGTTTTCTATACCAGTGTATAGAAAACATATACAAATTGTAGAAATTAACTATGTTTCCTACACCAGTGTGTAGAGAATCTACACACTGGTGTAGGAAACATAGTTAATTTCTACAATTTGTATATGTTTTCTATACACTGGTATAGGAAACATAGTATAACTATAAAGTTATACTATGTTTCCTATACCAGTGTATAGAAAACATATACAAATTGTAGAAATTAACTATGTTTCCTACACCAGTGTGTAGAGAATCTACACACTGGTGTAGGAAACATAGTTAATTTCTACAATTTGTATATGTTTTCTATAAACTGGTATAGGAAACATAGTATAACTATAAAGTTATACTATGTTTCCTATACCAGTGTATAGAAAACATATACAAATTGTAGAAATTAACTATGTTTCCTACACCAGTGTGTAGAGAATCTACACACTGGTGTAGGAAACATAGTTAATTTCTACAATTTGTATATGTTTTCTATAAACTGGTATAGGAAACATAGTATAACTATA
The DNA here is from genome assembly GCF_042242105.1 of Pempheris klunzingeri. Lineage (NCBI taxonomy): Eukaryota > Metazoa > Chordata > Actinopteri > Acropomatiformes > Pempheridae > Pempheris > Pempheris klunzingeri. The sequence continues at coordinate 39,461 of NW_027255120.1, forward strand.
AAGTTATACTATGTTTCCTATACCAGTGTATAGAAAACATATACAAATTGTAGAAATTAACTATGTTTCCTACACCAGTGTGTAGATTCTCTACACACTGGTGTAGGAAACATAGTTAATTTCTACAATTTGTATATGTTTTCTATACACTGGTATAGGAAACATAGTATAACTTTATAGTTATACTATGTTTCCTATACCAGTGTATAGAAAACATATACAAATTGTAGAAATTAACTATGTTTCCTACACCAGTGTGTAGATTCTCTACACACTGGTGTAGGAAACATAGTTAATTTCTACAATTTGTATATGTTTTCTATACACTGGTATAGGAAACATAGTATAACTTTATAGTTATACTATGTTTCCTATACCAGTGTATAGAAAACATATACAAATTGTAGAAATTAACTATGTTTCCTACACCAGTGTGTAGAGAATCTACACACTGGTGTAGGAAACATAGTTAATTTCTACAATTTGTATATGTTTTCTATACACTGGTATAGGAAACATAGTATAACTTTATAGTTATACTATGTTTCCTATACCAGTTTATAGAAAACATATACAAATTGTAGAAATTAACTATGTTTCCTACACCAGTGTGTAGATTCTCTACACACTGGTGTAGGAAACATAGTTAATTTCTACAATTTGTATATGTTTTCTATACACTGGTATAGGAAACATAGTATAACTTTATAGTTATACTATGTTTCCTATACCAGTTTATAGAAAACATATACAAATTGTAGAAATTAACTATGTTTCCTACACCAGTGTGTAGATTCTCTACACACTGGTGTAGGAAACATAGTTAATTTCTACAATTTGTATATGTTTTCTATACACTGGTATAGGAAACATAGTATAACTTTATAGTTATACTATGTTTCCTATACCAGTGTATAGAAAACATATACAAATTGTAGAAATTAACTATGTTTCCTACACCAGTGTGTAGATTCTCTACACACTGGTGTAGGAAACATAGTTAATTTCTACAATTTGTATATGTTTTCTATACACTGGTATAGGAAACATAGTATAACTTTATAGTTATACTATGTTTCCTATACCAGTGTATAGAAAACATATACAAATTGTAGAAATTAACTATGTTTCCTACACCAGTGTGTAGATTCTCTACACACTGGTGTAGGAAACATAGTTAATTTCTACAATTTGTATATGTTTTCTATACACTGGTATAGGAAACATAGTATAACTTTATAGTTATACTATGTTTCCTATACCAGTGTATAGAAAACATATACAAATTGTAGAAATTAACTATGTTTCCTACACCAGTGTGTAGAGACTCTACACACTGGTGTAGGAAACATAGTTAATTTCTACAATTTGTATATGTTTTCTATACACTGGTATAGGAAACATAGTATAACTTTATAGTTATACTATGTTTCCTATACCAGTGTATAGAAAACATATACAAATTGTAGAAATTAACTATGTTTCCTACACCAGTGTGTAGATTCTCTACACACTGGTGTAGGAAACATAGTTAATTTCTACAATTTGTATATGTTTTCTATACACTGGTATAGGAAACATAGTATAACTTTATAGTTATAACTA